>NW_025783796.1:0-29909 GCF_021130785.1 Homalodisca vitripennis
TTAATGGGATCACAGAGGGCTCGAGGAAATGACTAAATCTTAAGAACTGCAAGACACATCCCTCCGCCTTTTACCAAGAATGTATTACATTCTAATATTGGGGTTCCAGTATATCATATCCTTTATATATATATTCGTTTTATCTTTGTAAATATAGGTATTAAATGTATATTACTTATAAATTAATATGTATTTTTTTTCCATCTTCAGTTTTAAACTTACGTCATTTCTAATATAAAATATTATGGGATATAAAATTCTACATGTGGATTTATAAATATTTACCTTTCTTAGTAAGACATATTTACTGTTTGTACAAACGTACACAAATTTTTAGACATGTAATTTTAGTAATTTTTGCGTTTTTTTACTGTGTGCCCTGAGAGGTCTGAGTTTTCTGAACATTAGTTTACCGTGCATTGCGTATTGACGCATCAGGATGCTCGGTCGATATAAATAAACTCCAACATTATAAATAATATAAACTTCAAGGTCAAATATTATTTACAACTCTATGAAATAATCATAACTTTGGCTGTGTAATTAGATTAAAGTTTTCATTCCACAAAGTGTGCGACAAGGAACACGTTATACCATTCCTTGTTTAGTAATTATCGTTATACAATATTAAGTTAACGTTAACAAGAAAATATAAATTTAGAGAAAAATAAATATGTTTGGTTTTTAAAAGATATCTTATTTACTAGTTAAATCTTGCGAATGAAAAAAGTTCCTGTATTGCCATTTAGACATTCTTTTAGGCTTACAGTTTTAGACAATATATTACAGGCATCAATCTCAGATATGACAGGGAAGGCACGGTATAGACAATATTTTTGTTGATCTTTCATATAACAAATTAGCCTTTTTATAGCAGTTTCTTAGAAGCTATTACGCAGGAGCTGAAAATATAAAACTAATAATCTTTAGTAAGAAAAGTATTGCAACATGAAAATTTGAATAAAATGTTGATTGGAAGCAAAATTCAACGGCAAAAAAATTATTCATTAGACAGGAAGTCCGAGATATTTAAATTTTACATATCAATGGCCCAAAAGAAAATTAATACTTATAAATTAATTAAATAAGTATGAAAATTATAGGGAAGTAAAACTTTAAAATGCCCAAATTCCTCATTTTTTTGCTGTTGGCAACCCTTTGAAGGCAACCTGCAAAATTATCACCAATTCTATTTTATTATTATTATATATATCTTATTACAAAATATATGTAAACACAACATGATTCAGTGAGTAAAAATAAAGCATTTAAAGAATAAGAACTTCAATTCATATTATATATTAATGACCACGATATTTCTTTACTTTAATGTTTAAAGTATGTAACTGTTTTATTTTTGATGACTAAACCCTTAACGGAATACGACGTAATTAACCCGTCTTAGGTTTTTATTTATTCAATTATTGTCTAGGATTACAGCTAAATGATTTAGACGGAATCGTGGCCAAAGATTTTGATATTACTTTATTCCATGACAATCAGCATGCAGTGAGGTGAAGTTAAAGGGAAAACGAATTTATTTAGTAACTTTGCATTATTATCTAGGGAGTGTTCAGGTCTGCTGGACCATGTTTAGTTTTTTTGACTGTGTAATTAAGACGATTCCTCCGAGACAGGAGTCAGTTCACAATATCAATATACAATACAATATCAGTATCAATATATTGTCAGCTCTGAAGCCTAAGATTCTTTTACTAGAGCAAAACCCCTGATCTTCCATATAAATAGGAACTATGATTCAAAAAATTAAAACGTGATAAGTCATTTAAATTGGCGGAAGCTCTTATCAGTGGCGTTTTCTTATTTTATGGAGTTTATACCTTCTAACACGTAACCTGATTACTTAAACAATAATGCAGATTGAATATGATCCCGAGTAACTAAACTTTGCAAAGGTAGTTATTCTGTAATATACGTATTGGGGATACATTTATAACGCTTAAATTGTGTCTCAATATAGCAAATACTTATTTTTTACATGATTTATTATTAGATACTATCGTTTCTATATTATGGAGGCTTCTAACTGCAGAAGTAATTATAAAAACATTGTAACTGACGGATGCGTATCGTATCACAAGATATTATACAGTTTCAAGGTTCTTGAGGTGTTTTCTTAACTCTACACTTCAGTATAAGCTCTCCAGTCTTAAAGTTCTCTTAATACATTATTTTCATTCTATGTTTTAAGAAAATTATCTCAATTTCAGTTTCACGAATGAAATATCTGGCCCCTGACAATCACTCTCATCCATAATTCAGAGGCCTTTCATTATCCACTCCCAATATTACCCACATTTATCCACAATTATTATTGGAGTAGAAAGTTTAATTGAGTTTAAAACCTGTTTCCGCATTACCTGCGTAAAATGGTACGCAGAAATCATACTTTAGGAGTTTATTACAAAGAAACATTATCATATTTAATGACATTAGGTCGTGGGAAACCGCTTCTACATGATATATTGCCTATTCCTTGTATGATGTCCGCTTCTTTATTCTACTTTCAAAGAATGTTATATAATCTCTCTTCACTTTATTAATAATAAGCATATTAAAAAAATATCAATTTTTGGTTTATAGTTTCTATATAAGGATTACCACATTGTTTCTTCTCAACAGTGGCATTAAACCGTTCCCGTTTTTAAATTTAAAACGTTTCAAAAGTCAATCACTTGAAAATCACTTGCTTCAGTTCAAATGCTTTCATTGCGTCGATAACCAAATTTTATCTAATTAGAGGTATTTCATACCTCAATTTTAAGGCATGAAAACGTATTACAATTTCAAATTATATTCCAAACACACTTAGGAAAATTTAATTGTACAACAATTAAATTAAAAAAGATTCACGATTATCTTTGAATTTAATAAAATACAAATGATTAACATTAACTCAGGATTTGACGCAGTTGTGGTTGGTGGGCTACCGACAGTCAATTTGTTTGACATAGTGCTCTGTTAATGGAAATGGGATTGCACTCCACGTTTCCTACTTGGGGAATGGGTTGATCCTGCGATTATCGATTATACCGGTATTATCGAATAATAATTTATATAAATATCATTCGCTTATGACTTTTATATACAACTTTTTTAATAATTATAGACGCATTCATTGAGACAAAACTGAAAAGGCTTCTTGGAAAAAGTGGAGGTTTTGTATAGAGCAGCAGACAGAAAAAATTAATTTGTAGGTTCGACAGAAACCAAGATTTACCGAAACACTCTGAGATTCATATCAATTTGAATTTATGAAATTGAAAAACCTATAGTGAATAAAATCTCATCTATACTATTAAGTTTCATTGGGAGAAAAAAACATGAATGTGGTATGGGGACTATAAACAAGTTTTATAAACATATTTTATTTCAAAGGAATAGGCCTTTTTTATTAAGCTGGCCTTCAGATTACAAACTTCCATGTTTTAACCCTTCATGCCAATTATATAAATAATACTTTCAACTATAGTAATATTTGGTTATTTAGAAACTCTATTTTTAGATTTTTGGAATAACTATTTTATAACCAAGTGGACCTCCCGGGCTCTTTGATGGAGCCTATAAGGTGAGTAAAATATATAAAAATAACACACTGTTATATTATAAATAATATATGTGTGTTTATATGGTGTTAGCTTTACCCAGCAAGGATAACTTCTGGCTGGTTTTATACCTTTCAGTTGTGGTGACTGCCCACCACATTTATCAGACCGCCGAATCAACGGTTAGAACCGGTCTTTCTGATAAGGCCGCGTGCGGATGGAGGACCGGTGGTCTGATAAGGGGGAGTCTAGATTGAGTCAGGGACCAGTGAGGACGTCTGATCGGCGAGTGGCGGTGACGAAATATTACCTGTCGCAATAAGTCTTATTTTTATTATTTAATTTTAAGAATTGTGTGTCACACACTATGGATTGATTTAATAATCAGGGGGGGGTTAGGTGCCGGAAAATTATAGGGGGGTCATTGTAAATTATAAATTGTTAGTATGTTGGGACGGGTTTGGTCGTGATGGGAGGTCGGCGTGTCGGTATGTGTAAATTGGTGTCGGTGTGTGTAAATTGGTGTCGGTAAGTGTAGATTATCTTTCGCGGTTATTGAATTGTTTTACGATTTACTTTTAGTGTTTGGTCCTTAAATTACAACTTAAAATTCTTATCAAAGCTGGCAGGAGAATATTGTGTAATTAGGATTATGGTCGCTCCACGGTCTTCATCGTGCAGGCGGGTACAAGCCTAGTCCTGCGCGGTGACACGTTGCTTTCCAAGAAATCCATCCTAATCGTCACAATTGGTAGCAGAGCGTGGTTGTATGACTAGTAGACGACTCTGTTGGATTAAGAACAGTTGCTTGACAGTTGGCTCCACTGATACGCTCTTTTAGTAGAAACACGATTGTTCTCTAATTTATTGGATTAAACCACAGACATTCAGAGTCCCCGTAACCGATTGGATGCAAAATAGTCCACACAACGGCAACCGCTGTGGGAAACCAAATTGCGGTCAGCCTTGTCGCAGATGCAGGGGACTTCACCGTCACCCTCGACATCACGCGCAATGTTCCCCTCTGTGTTAACTGATTATAATTACAGCTTTACCATCGCTTGATGGAATAGTTTATTAGAAAGCTACTCGATTTTGTTATAAAAATTTAGGGAAATTTTGATGCTAAATTTTAGCTAATCCAGGACAGCGTCATATTAGCAATTTTACCTAAAACTACAGGTCAATTAAGAAATATCTGGCTACAAGCTATTTCATCAAAACAGAATCCGGAAAGTTCTAATTACCACCGTACTCGATACTTTTCTGCCTACTAGAGCTCGTCAACAGGCCACGGTCGAACTTATATATAGAACCCAGAAACCAAATGAAACACTGGTTAGTTTTATCAATGATATCAGACCGTTAGCAGAATTGCTTATACCGGCTATTTCACCCCAGGAGATGCTTGAAATTGTCATTACAGGAATTAACCCTCAAACCAGAGCTCGATTAGCGGGTTTTCCGGCTCCAGCCACCATTTCTAAATTGTTGAGCTTAGCCCCCCTATTACAAGTAATTCAAAATACCAGAAAACCGGTTCACACAAGATTTAAATTCACCAGAGTATTATCAACAAACTGGACCACAGGTCCATGGTGGACGTCAACTAAACCAATCTTATAGACAAATAGGGAGAGGCAATGTAACTTTATAATCGATATCCCATACAAGATCAGCAAAATAGTTTTCATAAACCCGCCGCAGTCAATCGGGACAATTTACTCAACATAGACCTCCTTTTCAAAATATGAATACAAACAATAGGAATCAACTATATAATCAAATTCTCCAGAAATCAATCTCAACGTGGGTTTTTAAACTACAAAAGAGGGTTCTAATGGGCCGGAGAATCCCCTCTTCTAACTTTAACCGCCCGTTTTGATAAAATCAAGCCAGCAGTGAAGACACCTTTCACCAAGTCGGCTCAAGCTCCTTCTTTCCCGGGAGTTCAGTTTTGTACAGTTCCTTTGACTTTTCGCAAGTTAATCATTAATTCTTTGGTAGATTCGGGTTCTTCATTCTCCATTATATCGAATGCCTGTTTTCAGAATTTAAAGAATATACCAAGGGTGGTAAAATCTGTTTCAACCATACATGAGTCAGCCATTTCAGCCTCGGGACAAAATATAATATTTAATTTAAAGGTTATATTACACTTCAAAATTTCAAACTTGTCTTGGGATTTTCCTTTCTTGTCGCCTCAGAATTACCAATGCCAATTATTCTGGGCTGTGACTTTCTAACTAAAACTAGGGTGATCATTAATATGGCAAATAAAACATTAACTTTTCCATATGGCACTCCTTCGGTCATGTATCTCGCTCAATCAGCTGAATTACCAAGTACACACACAATATGTCCAATTAAGTTAGGGGAAAACCTCTCATCTGATCAAGCGGACCAACTGTTAAGACTAGTAAATGAAATTTCCAGAAACAATTACTACTAAATTAGGCCGTACAAATTTGGTCGAATATCAAATCAAATTAAATTCTGATACAAATCGTTAGAAATAGGCCCTATCAGTTTGCTCCACCTAAAATGGAGGCAATCAAGGAACATGTGGATCATTTTATTGGCCAACGGAGTGATTAGACCATCAATGTCTCCCTATGCGTCGCCAGCATTTTTAGTACCAAAGAAAGGCGGGAAAAACGCGCATGGTAATTAACTATAGACAGCTTAACTCATTAATAGATCTTGAGGCAACTCCCATGCCAACTATAGAATCTGCTTTCCAGCACTTAGGGCAAGCTACTTTCTTTACGTTTTGGTGGATTTAAATCAGGCATATTTTACAGGTCCCTTTGCAAGAGAACTCAAAGAAAATATACAGCTTTTTGTTCTACCTTTCGGGCAATTTGAGTACAATTTTCTGCCTTTCGGTCTTGCAACCGGCTCTCAAGTCCTAACACGTTTAATTGATCAAATTTTTGGAGATATAAAATACAAATATGTGTTCAATTTTTTCGATGATTTGTGCATATACACAAACGGTACTTTTGATCAGCACTTGTGCCATCTCCGAGAAGTCATAAATCGGCTAAAGCAGGCAGGATTAACCATCAATCCAGATAAAATGACCCTGGCAGCAAATCACATCCAATTTTTAGGTCACACATTTGCCAATCATACCGTGACGATTCACACGGATAGGTGCAAGCCAATAGTTGAGTTCCCCGCTCCTAAAAACTTGAAACAGCTAAATAGATTCTTGGGTATGACAGCCTTTTATTCTAAATTCATTAAATCATTTGCAAAAATAGCGCAACCACTTAATAGTCTAAAGAAGAAAGGCGTAAAATTTACCTGGGGGCTTGAACAACAATCCGCATTCGAAACTTTAAAAACAGCCTTGACATCAAATGCAGTTTTGAAAATGCCGGATTTTAATCGATCTTTTGTTTTACAAACCGATGCATCAACCTCCGCCTTAGGTGCTTCACTCAGCCAAGAATATAATGGCAACTTGATGCCAGTGGCATTTTGCTTCGCGACCACTAAACAAGCATGAGCAAAATTATGACACTCTTCAACTTGAATGCCTGGCTGTTGTTGTCTTTGCCTTTTCCAAATTCCAACAGTATCTTGAACATAGGGAATTCCTTTTTGCAGACGGATTGCTCGGCATTATCCTGGCTTTTAAACCACCCACGTCAAGTTGGAAAAATTTCTCGCTGGATTTACATTTATAAATTCGTTTAAATTTCAAGTACAAAACATATCAAAGGATCGGATAAATATAGTTGCTGATTGTTTATCGCGCCTGTTCGAAAACAGTGAACCAACTGAAGTGCACGCAAATAATTCATCGAAAAGCCATCCACCTTACCACAAGTGGCACTCTTGGCAGGATTCCCAGAAATGTTTTAAAGATATTGGTACTCATCAACGTGAAGACCCTGATCTCTTAAAGATTATAAAGTCGAGTAATAGGCCCACTAACTATCAAACTTAGTCAGGAGTGTTGATGTACAAAATATCGGACAGACATACACCTAGAGTGGTATTACCTTACAAACTCATCGATATGGTTATTAAATATTATCATGAGTCCCCAACTGCAGCTCACTTGGGCATTAAAAAGACACAAAAACGTATTCTTAAAATATTTTGGGGCCCAAAAACTTGATACAATAATGGCAGACCGAGTAAGATCATGTCAAAATTTGTCAACGTTCCAAGCAGGCTCAAAACTCTAGAGTGGGTAAACTTGCATCGGAAGTAGTTACAAGACCTTTTGAAAAGATATTCATAGATCACATTGGTAAACTTCCTAGATCAAACAAAGGCAACCAATATCTGTTGACGGTTAGTTGATGCGTTCTCCAAGTTTGTTTATTCTGTTACCAGCTAGAAATGCTACAGCAAAAACTACAGTGGATATTTTTGTCTAAAAACGTTTTTTTCTCTTTTTGGGTTCCCAAAATTTTTAGTTTCAGATAACGTATCCCAGTTTAAATCTAGACATATGGCAGACATGTGTATGACTTACGGTATCCAACATATTTACACTTCTGCTTACTACCCGAATCCTAGTCATGCTGAGCGGGTTTAATAAAAAATCTTAAGGTGGCACTACGAATTTTTCACGGACATAACCACAAGACCTTGGGATGAGAAACATTCACTGGCTGCAGGTAGCTTTTAAACTCAGCATCACATGAAAGCACTAAAGCAACTCCAGCTAGCGTATTTCTAGGCCGGGAAATACAGCATCCACTCGAATTGGCATGGAACTCGATCATTACTGGCGCAAGAACCGCTACATAAACAATGCAAACAGCGTTGGGACAATGCACTCTCAAAACTTAAAAAAAAGCTAGGTCAATTAGGGAACGCTTATACAACGCTGGTAGGACAACTACCCACATCTCACAGGGTGACTGGGTTTATGTTTCGAAATAATCCAATTAGTAAAGCTGCTGAGAACATCAACAGTAAACTGCTCAAACTGCTCCCCCTGTGGTCCAAACCTTGTGTAGTGGAATGCTTTACATCACCTGTCACAGCTAGACTCGTCAATCCTACAAATGGGAAGTTTATAAGAAAGGCTCATATATCTCAATTAAAGAAGTTTTTCATGCCTAAATATTAAGTCCGTGGTAAAGCGACCATATTCCTACACAATTCTCCCTAGGTGATATTAGTTCAATGTTTCTTTTCCCTCTTCTTTCACACTCTAACATTCTTCTTACACATTATTACACTTTTGGGTCCTCTGTTAGCGGCTGCTTGCACGGCTGCTGAGTCTGAGGGAGTTTTCTATGAGGGCTTCCCTACAGTTGGTCTGTGGTTGATCGTTGGTGGAGTATCTAAATATACACTTTGAACACACTATGGAGATGAAGTTTGAGTTTCCTCGGTTGGTGGGATTCTTTGTATATTGTAATTTTTTCATAAATTCTTTCTATATTGCAATTTTACGTAGCTTTTGGGTAAAATAATCTATGGTAAAGATGCATTTTTTTATTATATTTTTAGTGCGCATCCTTTTACCGGATTGCTTATCAACCAGGAAATGCATAGATTCTTTTGAACATGTTGATCACATGGGTCAAATTAATTTTTTTCTTCTCCATGGATATACACAATCAGACAAGAAGAAAATCTACACATCTCTATTCTATCCTTTACTTTTACTAACAACTAACGTCTTACCAAAATGTAGGGAAATCTGTAGGAGTCATATTGTACAAAAACGATAAAAATACTTTTGTTGCTATTTTGTGTAATTTATGTTGTAATAATATGGTTGGTGTTTAGGATTTGATTTAGTTATGTTGAACGGATAGGTTTATCCTGTCTTAAACTATTCAGACGAGTTACGAATATAAACATGATAAACGCATTAATCGTATGACATACAATAATCGTTATTACTCGTAGCATCGTATGCTGCTCGTATGTGTGTTGTGTGAGAAATTTTGCAAATTTAATGTGATCAAACGAACATTAAGTTGCAATATCTATGTTTTTCTAAATAATTAAATGTTATTTATTGCTAGATATATAATACACACGTCTACATTCTACGTGAATTTTGTGCAAGCGAATATATGAGTTAGGTGTTGATTGTAAATGGGAATATTTAAAAATACCTTTCCTTGTCATTTCACTATTATACCTTAATGTAATGTTTTCCTTGTTAGGGATACCTTTGTTATTTGTGTGCTTATTTATATATTCGTGTATCCGACCTTAAATCGTAAAGTGGATCTATTTTTTTTTATATAACGGAGCTATTTTTGGATATCGCATAAGCAAGTTATGATCCAGCCGGACGACCATCCCCAAAATTTTTCGCCGTATATTACGCACACTTAGCTTTGCGGGAACATGGGCAATGTCACACACTAATTTAACAATATACTACCTCATTACTAAAAATACTACAATACTTCGCCACACGACACGTCAAAATCCTATCATATTCCAATTAATTCCTAATTTAAGAAATATGTGAATATTTGTAAATACGCGCATGTGTATTCCGAGCACTTTCCACATAAATTAATCCCTACCAAATTCTCCACCCTGACAATGGCCATTGGATAACTGAAAGCTATACATACCATGTGAAGAAACAGTGTTGTCACTGCAATTGCAAATGAAGTCATCGGATCAAGAAACGGCAACATCTAAAGAAGAGACGTACCCACAGTGTAAGCACCAAAACACATTACCTCAAAAAAACTCTCGTCTCTGGAAGAAGACACTATCTTCACTAGAAGTATCGCTAAAACCCACAGGACTGTATACGCACATCGACTGCAAGCAGAACAAAGACAACCTATAAGGTCGCCCAAAAACCAGGCGCGTAAACCACTCTCTCCGCACGGAATCCACATGCAATTTTATTTTCAGGAATGACCAGGAATTCAATCCTAATCCCTCACATACACTACACATCACATAACAACTTTCTGATTGTATCGAACTCTTTCCTGTTCGGCGGGGTGGGTGTGTGACATTTTCCCGTTGTTTTAGAATAAGAATATACAAAATATTAACGGTAGGTGCGATCGCCTATTCGGTCATTACTTGAAGGGTGGACTAGTACAAGAGTAGACCAAAACAGTTGGATTTTGTTCCATCATTATTATCAATACGTAATTGGTCCTCCTGTCGTCACCCGCTCTTCGATTGGTGGAGAGCACCCAAAATTTTTGGATATTCCAAATTGAAATTTTTATTAACTATATGTTTTCTTCCTTCCCACTTCCTCTCCTTTTTTTCCTTTTAGGGGGGGAGATTGTGGTGACTGCCCACCACATTTATCAGACCGCCGAATCAACGGTTAGAACCGGTCTTTCTGATAAGCCGCGTGCGGATGGAGGACCGGTGGTCTGATAAGGGGGAGTCTAGATTGAGTCAGGGACCAGTGAGGACGTCTGATCGGCGAGTGGCGGTGACGGAAATATTACCTGTCGCAAGTCTTATTTTTATTATTTATTTTAAGAAATTGTGTGTCACACTATGGATTGATTTAAATAATCAGGGGGGGGGGTTTAGGTGCCCGGAAAATTATGGGGGGGGTAATTGTAAATTCTAAATTGTTAGTATGTCGGGGGCGGGTTTTGTCGTGATGGGAGGTCGGCGTGTCGGTATGTGTAAATTGGTTGTCGGTGTGTGTAAATTGGTGTCGGTAAGTGTAGATTATCTTTCGCGGTTATTGAATTGTTTTACGATTTACTTTTAGTGTTTGGTCCTTAAATTACAACTTAAAATTCTTATCAAAGCTGGCAGGAGAATATTGTGTAATTAGGGATTATGGTCGCTCCACGGTCTTCATCGTGCAGGCGGGTACAAGCCTAGTCCTGCGCGGTGACACGTTGCTTCCAAGAAATCCATCCTAATCGTCACACAGTTGAACCTACCACTGGGCACAGCAAAAACATATGTGTCACTTAGATTCGGGCAACCTTATGGATTGTCCAGGAGCGGCACATCACTATCCACAAATGTTTGAGATTCGGGGGTTTATGGGCAATTCGATAGGTTCTAGTCTACTGTGGGAGATGACTGTTGGAGTTGGTGGGTTTGTTCCTTAACTATCGGATGTTCTTGCTAACCTCAACAAGGGTACGCCACCCTCTGCCTACTTCGACTGGAGAGGCTTGGTTTAGAGCTGGCCCTTCTTTCGGGGAGACATGACTTTGAGATGTGGGTGCCCTAATTTTCCTCATGGATCTCGATAGGAGACGGCCCCTACTCCCTAACCTTACCTATCCAGAATATCCTGTCACTCCGGAAGAAGCACAAAGGGTCCTTACAGGACTACGTGCAGTTTATAAGCTTCTTGTCCTAAGAGAAAAAAAATTGTGTTGGCTTGTAATTTGAAGCTAAAAACTAAATTAAATAGCATATTTTGTGTTGTTTATTGTAAAACACTATATTCCTATTATTGCATGAGTAAACTATAATTTAAATACTGTGTTATCCGAAACACTTTTTAATTTAGTCGTAATATAAATTACTGCTCATATAGCATCGCATTTGTCATACATAGGCTATACAGTTTGACAGATTTTTCTTAAAATTATTATTCTTTTATGAGGTAAAACAAATGAAACATTCATCAATAACTGGATACAGCTTTGTATACCTAAAAATATGTTAAATAAGTCTTCTTATAAAGAAACAAGTAAAGTTTTTTACTATTATTCTTCGTAAAAGTTAAAGTGTAATGTGAACTGTGCCTGTCATTATGGAATTCCAGTCAATCTATGGGACTACTCTCATACATGTTCTGCCATTTTAAGCGTGGAGGGCCAACCTCAACACTACAATACCTTGTCAATCCCCGGCTCAAACCATTATCTCTGTCTTTAAACCAACGGCGCATGATAATAAAATAAAACTTCTCCCGATTTGTCCAGGCGAAGTTAAGACTACATAGGCCTTTCTTACACTTCACCTAAGTCTGCATAGAAGAATGTCAACATTTTAGGAAATTAAAATGGTGTTTGCATTCATTTTCAAAGAAATGAGATTTGACATGCAAAATATGTTTCACAATTATCTTTAATTATTCAGTATGACAGTTTTAAATTTATTATTTCTCACAAAGTACAAAGCAAAAAATATGCCACCACCACGTGTCGTAGAATTCTTCGCCGAGGTTTTATAAATATTTCGAGTTATAGTTGAATAGATGTAACTTCCGTATTGGAAGCGTGTGGAGGGGCAGTTTAGCAGTGGGGAGACTGATGCCGCGGTGTTGCCGCGTTGGTTCGGGCACTGCCGGAGCGGTCACTTTCTTACCGAACACTTGAGAACATCAGACGGTGCGCCGCCAGCGTACTTTCCAACACACAACGCGTCAGTGTGTGTTGTCTTTTGATTTTTTACACTAGTAATCAGAACAAACTAAATTTCTCTAACTTAACACAAATATGTGCGATATTAATATGTTACCATTATACTATATAATAATCTACAACTACTAAATAATTCGGATATCGTGAAGGACAAATAATTTGGGTATTCTGAAAACCTAATATTGCATTCACAGCACGAATATAATTTATCGCGAAGCCACGCCTGATTTCCGCTTTTTTGTTACGTTGCATTGGGGCCTTATCTAAAATCTTGGAGTGGTATGGGGCGTTTGTCCATAACAATAACCGATGGAGCAGAAAGTTTAGGTAGAAGTGATTCTCTGAACCATTTTGAAAAAGTGTCATGGTTCATTCTTCATGGTAGTCTGTGGTTTGCTTTGAGGCAAATAACAAGCAATAATTAGGAACAAAACCCTCTAGATGTACCAGCGTGCAGTAAAATAAGCCTACCGCTTTTGCCAATATGCCTTTGCCGATGTGGCAACAGTGCCTGTTGCTATGGCAACCGCGTCAGGAACGCTCCTCGCTCCTATTGGTCAGGTAGCCAACCAGGCAAGTTCTCCCTCTCACACCGATACTCCAACGTCAGAACGCCCCACCACGCCGATACGGAAGTTATATCTATTTGACTATAATAGCTCATTTCATCTCGAGGTTTCCTGCAGACAGACTGTAAATAAAAATGATGATGACACGAGAGTTACAGATCATAGAACTCCTTCATTTGTAACCGAGCACGGTTTTAACAACAGCAACATTGAAAATTTCAAAATTCAAAATTATGAATTGGCAAACTTTTCGCAACTCCTTCAAAGGAGAGGTGTAGCAAGTTTTTTCTAAAAAACGAAATCTCCTTTATCCCCCTCACCCTTGCCAAACCTACAGACAAAGACTTTGAACTCACGGGGGTGAAAGTACAAACAAAAAACTCAAATTTTGATCTGATTGGCTTATATAGGTCTCCCAGCGGAAACGAAGCACCTTTTTTTTGAATTTCGAAGAAACTCTCTCTGGACTTGACAGAGAAAAAATCGCGGCTTCATTGTCGTGGGGGACTTTAATATTGATGTTTTAGATGTTGATAGCCCCATGACGAGGAGATTCGCCGATATACTGAGGTCGTTTGGCCTAAAGTGGTCAGTCACCTCTCCAACAAGAGTGACGGCCGATTCGGCTACTGCGATCGACAACTGTCTATGTCACCACAAAACACATGACAGACATTTGATGTATTGGTGGTTTTGCACACACTGCCATTTCAGACCACTATGGCCGAATCAGGTCATCGTCCAATGGTCATGAAGCTTACAAGGGGTCCAGTAAAACTCGAAAAGAAAAACAACTAGATGACATATAAGGCCCGCAAACATAGCATTGCACTCAACTTTCCTTGTTTGAAAAAAATGAGGAGTTGGAGCTTTCTAAATTTTGAAGATCTCCTCTTGAGCTGCAATTCCAAACATAATTATGAAGACACCTTCAATTTTCAATTTAGGACGTGAGCTGTCCCCTAAGGATATACAACCAACAAAAACGCAAAAAAGGAAACCGGAAGTGCAACGATGGGATTAACCCATAAGATATCCTGGTTTTCTAGGAGAAAGACTCCCCTCTTTTTCTCATGAAAACTAAACAAGCCACACAACCAACGAAGGACATCAAAACATTTTTTTCAACAAATTACAAACGGAATTTATAAAAAAGTCATCAAGGCTGCAAAACGCTTACGATGTTAAACAAAGCATTGCTTCACGGTTCAAAGAAAAACGTTTCAAAAACCGTTATGGGCACATCACATTAAACATATAAAAAAACTCAATTTCGTACTGGCACCAAACCCAATTGGAACTGACACATAAATAAATATGAAACTCCGTACATCATACGATCCCTTCAAGGATTTAGCATGATGAGTTTAAACAAATTCCTTTGTCCTCTGGTTGGAGCTTGCACCAAGGGGACTTTCGTCCACCACAATAGTCAGACCTGCTCCCACCACTCTTAAGTACCAGTAGTCCGGTGGCTTTCAATGGCACTGGTACCCGGTATCAGAAGGAGGAGATGCCAGAGATGATAAGAGAGTATTCCAACTAAAACGGTCAATGACTCGATATCACGTCGTCATACGTGGACTCCTACAACAGTGTTCTTAAAGCATGTTATTGGGGCCACTTGAAACTATCTCATTATTCACCTCTCTTTTACACGTCTGGAACCTCTTTCTCCCTCCTCTCATCAACAAAGGCCAATGCTCATGGCACTTATACTTTTTCAAGAAGGGTCGACCCTTCTTCTATTCAACAGTCTATTTGTCAGCTCCGCCCTAATCTCAATGCTTTGTACTGCACCTGCGCGTTTGTCAGCAAAAATCTTTGAGACAGCTTTTATCTTTCCCCGATGTCTAAATTACTTTCTGCGGAATAAGCACACCATCCTTGTCTATACTGCAAACCAATTCGGATTCCCGAAGCGGTTAAATCGACACAGTCAGACGCGCAGGGGGGGTAATAAAGTTCCGCCCGCCGTTTAGTCAATCGTTACGATTAAGTGCGTAGAGGGAAATTTGCGCAATTGGCTCGTAGGAATAACTTATGACTATGATTACCTACTGACTTATCAAGAAGCCTTTTGAACTTGTAGTCGACCACCAAATCCTCACTCAATCACTAACTGGAAGTATTTCACGGGATACCGAGGGAAGGTCACTCAAGTGGCTCTGAAATCGGTATCTTAGTAATCGAATCAATCAAATTCGTAGCGGCATTTCTCATGGCACGTTTAGACTCGGCAGTGACAGATTCGCTGCGAGCTGAAATCTAATGAGACATGGCAGGCTATCCTTTTAAGGCTCAAATTACACTCATACCCTTTTCTCGACTTTTTGATCTACGTCACATGGATCGGTATGTGTACATCCGATTCTGATCTGACATAACAAAGGGCGGCTTAGCCGTATCTGCGTCCCTCCCAATACGCAGATGACTAGGATTAATCGAAGCTCTCTATCTCAATCTCCAGAATCACAAATGAGGCCGCTCGGAAACTTATAAAAATCGTCTTTTCATTGAGATCCCTATTAAACTCAATTTTTTAGTTCACACACCTTCAACAAACGAGCTCAATCTGGGAAAGACAAACTACCCATTCTGAAAATCATCTTTCCCATCATAATTTCAGACACTATGCCGAACAAACAAGGATTCCAGATATATCAGTCGCGACAGTCACATGTTGGATTAATAACTGGAAATCACTGAAGTGCTATCGCTGATTGTGATAATTCCTTACGGAATACACCTAGATCGAAGGTTGGGTCGTTGAACTCTGGGGAACCCGATGACAATTCATCATATGTAGATCATGTTTGTTTCACAAAGCTATCCCCCTTCAGGCAATTATGTCTTGCACGGCAACAAAAACTGTCACGAAATACTGCCCCAATCCACAGGGTACTGATGACGGCCATATTTACGGACCGTAATCTACCCCGCACCTCTCCTACGCGAGCTCGTTTGGCTTTTTGTGGGGAGAGGTTTGGCACAGAAACGCAAAACTTTGTCCAGACTTTTTCATCACTTAAACAAAAAAACAGGCAGAGTTGTTCCGAAACAATTGCAATAATTTGAAAACGGACGAGAATGAGTGGTCGTTGTCAGATCACAGCTGTCTCTAATTCAATAAATCCTGAAATCTACTGTTTGTTTTTGACATGTTCACTTGGCCCCTCTACATAATTTGGAAATAACCTTGACATTTTCTTTACATATGTCCCAAATGGCCACAGGAGAGGACCATAAAGAGGTAGTGTAACATACACCCTGTATGCTCACACCGATTCACGATCGTGAGAACATGTTAGAAAACGGGGATACTTTTAGTCATAGCCATCACTGAAAGAAAAACCCCCCCCCCCCCCTGCCCCCCCCCCCCCCCCCCCTGCCTTCTCAAGGCAGGAGGAGTTGAACGGAAGGAGAGGAGGCATGAGGAGTTCTGTATATGGCTCAAGAACATTGCCACAAGCTCCGATTTTATTAAAAGAGTGCGCCCCACCAAATGCTGGAAGGGCCAATTTATTCATTTCATTTTTTTTAAGGACTCGTCCTACTCTAAAAAAAAACAACAAATCTGACCACATGGTCTTTCCACTTGACCATGTATTTTTTACCAGATTAACGGCGAACGAGAGAGAAGGTTTCATGGCACCTCCACACTAACTGTGGGTGAGAAGAGACGAGGAGGGAGAGGACATACGGAGGACATAAACAATTGGGCTCTTACTGACTGGGGAAAGGGGAAAGGTGTTGTGTTTAAGAGTTGGGAAAAGGGTGTGGAAATCAATTACGATAAATGACTACAGGAGAGGAGACGTGAATCGGTGGGAGAGGGAGAGGGATGTGGTGAATGTTCCAATTCAAGACTGGTAAGTCTTTTTAGAAGTAATAGATAAGAAAAAAAGGGATTTGTGATGCCAAGTGTATGAGGTTTATAAAAAATGTATTTAAGCTTTTTTATAATTCCAGAGTTACTCTGACGACCAGTTTGCAAATAACATGTACACTAATGTTCATACTCGCAAAATAAATATAAACCCCAAAACATTATTATTATTATATTATTATTTAAGGACATTGAACTCTTCATGAAAAATTTTAAAAGCCCTTTTAAGTTTTCTTTTAAAATACTTCTTGATATATATCCACTCCTTAAACATAACATAATTACAGATGATTATCTTATTTTAAATTAGCTTTTTTATATAATAAGTGTTTTAAATAAAAATAAAGCCCCACCATGCCCCTACCAACCGGATGTCATATAGTAGTGTCAAGACCAACGTCTACGCCGAACAGTACAGCACAGGTCCCACGTATTAAATGATTTTGTTTTTAATACGTTGATTGGGGGGGCGGAATTGATAGCTTAAGCCTACATGCGTATCAGGTTAGTGTTAAGTGTGTCACCATGTATATAATCTTTTTATGAAAATTCTTTGTTATTGTATTACCATTAATTCTTCAAAATTTCCTGTCAATGTGTTTATCCTTACTTATTTTAAAGATCAATGTTTCACAAAAACCGCGACGTGTCGCTATAAGATCCAAATTATAAAAACTCAACCTGAACGTGTAGTGACGGATTAGTATGTAGTAAGTAGTTGTCGTTTTTTACTATCATTGGATTGGTGTGTCATTGTTTCCTCATATGGTTTATGAGGCCTTTGTTTGGTGGCTTTGTTTGTGAATTTTTTAAATATATATAATTTGTTAATTATATATATTAAATAATATTTTTACAAGCAGTTTTTTTGTTTAGTTGCAGTTGTATGTGCAGTTTATTTGAGCATATTATTTTTTGTTATATTTAAACAGACCGAACAGAAATTGGATCAATTTATTTTTGTTTTTAAAGACCTCAACCAATCTGGATGCTAAAGAAAATCCGTGTGTTGCGTGTGTTTTTGTTTTTATTGGATTTTAATATTGGTGAATAATTGACTGTTGATTTTGTTAACTTAATGTCGTGGGGATTTATTGATCGGCAGTTCGGATTTTTATTACGTATTTTTTTTTTCCCCTCCTCTTAAAGTAGTGATTACAATTAAAACTTACAACAGACAACTTGCAGATCTGTGCATCATGTGCATCTGATAATTTTTTTATATTCCACTACACTAAAGTACTAATCATTTTATAGATAAAAATATTTTTGTAAAAATTTTTTAAACTTTTTTATATTATCTCTTACCAATCTTGTTTATTTCAACATATGTATAAAATTAGGTTGCTTGAACGTGACTCACTAAAATTTACAAATGTGTTCTACAGCATGTAGTTTAAGTTTGAATGGACAGATTGTTTCTTTATGATATATCGTACATCTGGAAATATAACATCAAAATATCAGAAAGCAAAATCAACATATAGAAGAATTATATTACATAACTAAAGCCATTATCAATATCATGGAGGGCTGCTTTATCAGTATATCTTTGATCAACGAAAAGTAGGAAAGAGAGAAACCAACCACCTTGTGATTTTTTTTCCGAAAATGTAATGTTTTGGTTTTGGTTACGCATTCGTAAGAATATATAATGTAGTCACCCCAATTCCAAAACCTTTTGTGGTAGAAACCAAATTCCCAAATATCAACTAGTCAGCAAACTTCATCTTTCGTTGCAATTGGCCTCTAGTGCATCCCTCTCTTCCTGTCTTCCCTGTTTCCCTTCGACTGGTTTGCCTCTGTTTCTGTTTTCGAATCAAGCATCATCTGGTATAGAAATTTAACGGTTTTAGTTTATTTGATTGATTCTGTAAATTCAAACAATACAAGATTCGATTGTCTTGTGCTTTTGTTTACAATTATTGCGGCAACACATGTCCATGCCGTAAAACCTGTAACCCACTATACAATAAATTTACGTTGTTTATAATTCGTTTACTATTTACATACTACTAAAGACTACTTATTCTAGAAAAATTTAAGATAATTTTTATGTGAATAGAAAACATAATATTTTTTGCATACTATTAACACTACGCTTAATATTAACTCAAATAAGAATGTTTACAATATTAGGCTTTTTTCGTATACGAAGTCAAGTTCCAGTAATAATGGAAGTTATAAAATCTGTCTGAAGAATATTAAAAAAATCGAAAAACAGGTTAACTCAAAAAAGGATCACAAATGAATACAGGGTTATAAGATAAGTCGATTATTATATTACTTTTTATAATTTGACATCCCAAAATGTAATAAAACATGATAAGTAAAAAATGAGCTAACTGAGTGTTTTTCTACAGCATCCTGAGTTTATTTAAACGTTATTATTCATTTTATTAACCATCTAGAAATTACCTTAATTATTTCCTCGTGTTGATTATAGGTATTTTAAATCAAATTAAGCCTTTTAATATATGGATGTAACGCAAAATCACTAACTGGTCTGTACCTTTTAGGCTCTCATTGATTACTTTTGATACAGATAACACATTTAATTTCCATTAATCAAATGTAAAGGACTGACGAGAATGCAGCGTTTGTTTTCGGGAACAGAAGGAAAGCAATCTAAACTTTTAACCACCTTTCCACAAGCACGCTTAAATCGCACCAACTAAACGAAAAACTTTCGATATGAAAAGCTTATTTCGGTATAGGGAAACTTGTTTTAACTGCAGGTAGTAAACGGAATCTTATCCGTACGAAATTAAAATCCTTACTACATTTTTGGTTTTTACTAGACTTAATTTTCACTTATCATCACCGTGTGAATTGATTTCTAATCAATACTTTGTATTGCTTGTGTAAAATTCATCTACATGTATACTAAATCTAGTTATATATTCACGAATCACTAGAAACGTAACGCATTATTGTACTAAAATGTACTGCACTGTAATAAGTACAGTACTAAAATTGGCATTAACTTACTTTTTATGATTGGTAAGATAAAATTGCAATGCCATTTTATAAACTTGAATAATTAAGTAAAGTTTAAATGGGTTTTTCATTAACGTGCTTTAGAAACATGTTTTTTAAAAAAATATGTTGGACCCTGACACATCCATGTTGCATATGACAGTTTGGCTATCAAAGTAGTCCCGATGAATTTTAAAATAAATGTTCATGGATTTTTATAGAAACATGTGTTGTTTTATTTCTATAAAATGTTCTACCCAGCAATGTGACGATGGACATATCCGAGCTACTTTTATACAAGACTTTTATTCAGTTGCAGAGCCATTAGAACTAACATGGGTGTTCTGCTGAATCTATAGGATTAGTGTAAATGGTAATTGAACTAATTTCTGACCAATAATCTAAATATTGATATTTTTCAGAATCACTGGATTTGTAAAGGGGAAATTATACAGCTACTATATACAGCATTAATTGATTCCAGAACAAAATTCCTTATCTTCAAATATTTCACATATGTTTTAATCAAAATTAACATTTTTTGCTTGATTGAGGTCATGATAAATAAAAGTTTTTACACATTATATAGAGTTCCATTATCAGAAATTTTGGAACCTCTAAAGCCCAAAAGAATTTAATGTATGAGTCTACTGGATCTTTTTAGTGGGAACGATTTCAGCAGAATTTCAAGCAAAATAAGTTATTCGTTTTGAATGTAGCGCACTTAATAGTACAAGTATTAGCTCCATAACTAATATCCATAACTAACCAGTTCATAAACTGGAACACCTTTGAATATAAAATAAAGCTGATATTTACACATAATAATGAAACATTCTGAACCCAATTTAGATGTATTATCATAGCTTAGACGCTAAGTTAAGTATTCAACAGGGTCGCTTTATTTACAGTTTTATGCTACTGTTATTACTGTTAAAGGGCCAAGAAAGATTTAAGGGTAAAAATTAAAGTTATAAGTTGTATATTTATGATTAACAGTGTGCTAATATTCATAAAACTGGTCTTTTTAATTTACCCGACACTGTACCCTGCATAGGGTTCACCACCGGTAAGTATGAGGCCAGAGTAGTAGTATTTTATATTGCTGCATTGAAATAACTTTAATAGCTGTAGTATTTTATAACATTTTGTGTCTTGGTAAACGTTTTGTATTGTAAAAAATAATTTCCTGTCAAAGCCTGTAGACTGTGATAGTAAAATAATACCATTTCAATAAGGGTAATGCACACGAGTACATACCAAAGCTCTTAGGGCCAGAAAAGGTTCTATGAACGGACAATAAGACGAAACAGGATGGGAATTAACTTATTTTCTTTTCGTTCTATTTGCATTAGTAACTAAAGTACATCAACTCGGAAATATGAGATGATAGGTCACCATTATCTGGGAAAATAGGCTAACCCCAGCCTACAACGTTTAGCTGTCGGTACAGAAAAGTACCTTAGAATACGCATTTAGATATGGCGGGAGTTTATAATCATCGCGTAATCTATACGTTAAAAACTTGCATTGTAGTTTCAATCACCTTACTTTATAATATTGGCAGTTAATGTAATGAAATTATTTATAGAATATGTTACAAAAAATATAAAACTACCCAGAAAACAATATACACCGATTAATGTTTTTTTTTTATAAAATTTAATCTGAACCACGTTAATCTATAAATATATTTGTACCCCTGGCATTAAATTGGAATAATAGGCTAATATATGAGTCACACCTAGATTAAAAAAGAGATGAAACATATCAATTTAATAATTTAAATAGAGTACCAATAACGAGTTATATGCTAGTATTTCCATTATTACCTTTAAAAATCCAAGCTATATAATTTTATGGAGTATTATAAGGTAGCAATGTATATATATATATATATATTGCTATGTATATATTGTAATGTTGTAATATTCATAAAACTAGTCTTTTTAATTTATCCTGACACTGTCTCGCCCATAAGGTTCATCACCGGTTGGTATGAAGCCAGTGTAGTATTTATACTGTTACATTTAAATAATTCTAATCGCCTGTAATATTTAAATATATATATATATATATATATATAAATATATATAAATATATATTCACCCTTTGAGTGCCACGCGTATTTTCCGAAGGCATATGCATAAAGTGCCAACCCTGTTTTTTCGCATATTTGTAAGTTTTTGGAAAAAAAGCTGTTGTAAAATAACTACCAAAACAGATTTCCATCATTTTGTTGTTTTTTTTTTTTCTTATTAAATGCTGAATGTGATACATATCGTTACAAATAAAATTTGATTTACAAAAATATAAAAAATGTCAGTATTTATAAAAAACGTTTTTTTACTTTTGTATAAAAATTAAGTTTCTACCTAATTTGTGTGTATAACGGTATTTTTCAGATTTTTTTTATACCATGATAAAGGCCATATGATCTAAATAAAACCCCATGTGTAATATCTTTATTCCAGAATTTTAAAAACATGGGCATTATACGTATTAACAAAATGCTGCCCGGTACCAACATTTTATAAACTGTACTTCATTTGTCAGAGTTTAGAAATTACTTAGTAATGATGTAGTTTTCCCAATCAATCTAATAAAACATTAATACAACACAAATAAATATGATTAGTAAATTTATAAACAAATACTTGCTAAAATATTTACATAAAAAGTTTACATTTACTAAAATAAATAACCCTAATAATATTTACACTGAAAATTCATGTTTTTCGCTTGAACACAACTCAAATCATACATTACTTTTGTAAAGAAATACAGTAAAAATACTGTATTAGTTTACGGTTTTTTATTTTGTATTTACTCAAATGCTTGGTTATCGGCACATAAACAACAGGAAAGGCCGTTACGCAAACACGGTACTCGTCCGCTACGTCGCGTGACTGGAAGACAGAATCATCGCACAGGTACATCGTTATTATCACAAGCCCACTATTTTTGGATGAGTTTTTCCTTATCAGAGATCAAAATAAACTTCATTATACGTTCCTTCTTCCATAATGAATCGAAAAATACTCGATGAGTCATACTTCCTATTTCCAAATCGTCTCCAAATAGACACACGAATGACCTGACATTTTTCGAATAATCAAACGTTGTTCTTATAGTTTGTTATTTTAATTGATTGTCGTAATAACTTGTAAATTCCAAAATAGTTTAAATAAAGACAGTTGTTTTAAATACTGTAATTTATTTTGTCCCCGATAAGGAAAACTCGTCCAAAAATAGTGGCTTCTTGATAAGTAACCCAATCAAACATAAGTTTCACAGATAAAATAGTAGAGAAACAACATAAAACTCATATTTATTGATAGTTTGGAACCTATTGAATACAGCCGTCTGATTATTTGGCCAAAATAATCTTGTACTATGTCAAATATTATCGAAATACGAAACGTCAAAATTGGCGACGCTGGCACTTTATGCACTTTTCGTACCGTCAAAATTAGGCGACGCTGTGGCACTCAAAGGGTTCATATCAAAATACATTTTTTATATTTATCTCATCCAAATTTTACCCAAGCATTCCATAACACTTGTTAAGGCGTTATTCACGCTCATTTATATTATCACAGGACCTAGGCCCGATATACTAACTATCGTTTATACAAATTAACATGAAAACTATTTCATATTATATAGAAATGAAGTGCCTTATTTTAAATTAAGGGCTCATAAACATACTGATGACCTTTATTTTCGACTACATATAATATTTACAAGGATTTAGCCTCAGTGTATTGAATACAAAGTACAACTGAGCAGAACTGATGGACAATGTGGTCCGAGATCAAAAGTATATGATCATGAAGGTAAACAGGATTTTTCCGGACATTTGCGCCCATCGTTCAGGATGAAACAAGAATGAGAACAACAGTAAAACACTACGTTTCGAGAGATCTGGCAATTCTGGATCTCTTCTTCTCAGGTAAAGAAGACTACACATAATACATTAATTACAAACTCTAATTTCACATAAATAAACAAAAATCTATAACTAAAGCGTATGTGGACACGCCCTCTAAACGTCATTGTGTGGATACCCACCTCAATTAGTTAATATAATAAGTGCAAAACGAACTCAGAAAGGAAATCATTCCTGAGTCAGAAAAACACAGACTTTGTGGACTAAATTTTGCGTTTATGTCAATCCCTTATGTCTGCCGGGATTATTCGGAGAAAAATTAGAAGAAGAGTCAGGGTAGAAAGTACAAACATTAGAAACCCGTGCGTTTAAAACACACAACACTCATTAGACAAAGGTCCTCCGTTAAAATACCAAAACCATAAAAATTGGCACACAGGCATATCACAAAAACTGTGTTTTAACAAGTATTAAAAATGTAGCTGCAATAGGGGGGAATACATAGGCGAGAACAAAAAGAGCCAACATAAACGTAAAGGATATTAAATAAGAAACACAAAGAAAACACGAGGATGGAAGGGGTTTTCACAGTAACAGTCTAAAAAATTATGCGCTACAAATCGCCAAGATCCCATTGTTGGGTCCGAAGACACACTCATATGAATTGGGATGAATGCCCAACATAATTACAATCGGGAACCACATTTCTTACTCCAAAAGGACAATTAATTTGCAGGGCAACATATCATTAATATTTAGGCAGGACCAACCAATCAGTCAACCAACACGTCGAGAATTCAGGCCGCTTTGGTTGCCAATTCTAAAAAAAATGGAACTAAAGAGGAAAAACCTAAAAAGTATCAAACGGTATCGGATAATTTGTAATAAACCCAATGCGGGAGTCAACAATATGGTTTTTTAAGAAAGTTCATCTCGCATGACACCAAATAATAACGAACAGGGCCCCATTCCTGCTTTCCCCTTCCCTTGTATTTTCCCGCCATCTTGTTTTAAAGCACAGCCGTCACTAATTGGCCATTTGGCTAGTCCCTCTGGTCCAGTCGTAGGTGCGTCTCAGTAGGAGCCGAGTGAAGACGCCATTGTGACCTGTTGTCCGTAGTTACTATTTAATGATTCAGTGTTTTGTATTTAGTTTTCTTGTATTAAGGTGCATAGAGTTCTTTAGTGTCATAGTGGAAGTTGACAACAAACAATGTAGGTTGTGATTTCCCTTGACTTAGGCGTGCCACAACGCTTATTAGGTAAGATTTGAGTTTATTTTAAATTCAAGTTATGTAATTACTGTATTAGGTTAAGTTTCTTCATTACCTGGAAGAAGAAGATGATCAAGACTTGCAACGATTCTCGAAAACAGTAGTGTTACTGTTTTTCGTTCGTTTCAACCTGAACGAATCAAATGTCCGGACAAAATCCCCGACAAACTATTTTGTATTTTATATTATTTTTATTATATTTTGTTATCCCCCCCCCCCCCCCCCCCTCCTCCCCTCTCCCCCCCCCAATCCCCCGCCCATCCCCTCTTTCCTTATTCCCCCATTAGTTTTCGATGGCAAAATGTCCGGACAAAATCTGTTTTCCCCTCCCCCCTTGCACCAAATCCACTTTCCATCGATCAAAAATAACCTTTTAATCTACACTCAAGTGAGAATTTGGAATTCTCGGCTCTACGGACCCCCGGAACCCAAGTAAACAAATCAAAGTAGCCCTTGAGAGCTTGCATCTTAAATTAACTAAACACATTAATGCAATTTTAACTTTCTTCTGCATAAATGTAAGGTTGAAGGACCTTATATGCCTACATAGGGTTTACACTCATTAAAAAAAACTCTTTTCATAGTAGGAAAGCCAGTAAAATTTCTTGTCTTCTGCTTTCCTAAAATCTTATACTTGTTAAAGGTAAAGAATATGCGCATATATCAATCAATACGTGAATGACAAAGATACCCTCCTCCAAAACTAGTATTGAGTGTAAAAAAAACTGAATTAAAAAACAAACTGATCGGTACAGAAATTCAACAACATTCTCGAACTGCAAATCTCCAAAAATAGATGTTATAAAAGTTACTTACTGGAAACAGATACCAGAAAAAGGCAGAAAATCTCCAAACTGGAAAAAATTAGAGGCCTAAAACAAATGTGATTTGGCGCTAAGGATTGGGGCAACGTGAATACGGATGGCAAATGAATAAAAATGTAGATCAACCCTCTCTTCCAAAAATCCTGAATGAAGCGGAAATATCAAGTCTTATCCAAGGGTTTTAAACTTTTTCTGTGGCACAAAAAATATCGTAGTAAAGGCAACTGGATTTCGTAACTGGATCGAGTCGGCTTGTCTTTGTTTCAACAGTTACCTGAGGGAAACAGGGGTGACCGGTTTTCGTTTGTGAGGCCAAGTACTTTTTACTCAGAAAAAATTCACTACCCACAAAACCCAATTTGACAAATAGAGGAAGAAAAAAGGGGCCCAGGTCGATCTCCTTGGGTAAGAAGACGACTACGGGTCAACAATCTTGACCTGCCAGACAAAGGCAACGCCACTGTTGATACATTAAACTGGTCAGGTAGCGTATAAAGAAAGGGATTGCGGAAAAACTTTAAAAAATACTGGCCAAATTATACAGGTTTTTAAATAAAGAACCCGACTGAATTCAATTTGTAACGCAAAGTAGCAAACACCTTTAAGAAAAACATTAAAAGAAATTTTTTTCCAGATTAACATTTAGATCTAAAATTTAACTCCTCATCCACCTCCCAAAAATCCCCCATATATGTATGGCACTTCCCAAAAATATTCCACAAACCTACCATACCCTCTTCGGGCCCATAATTAAGTTCTCGTGATTCACCTGGCAGGGAAATTGTCTAAAGTCTCTTGGACATCTTAACGCCATTGGTAGGAAAAAAAACTCTGACTCTTTTCATCAAAAAATTTCCCTAGGGAATTTTCGTAGAGAAGTCAAAATCCCTAAAGTTGACTGGAAACTTGACAAACTGGGTACAGTTTTGATGTCGAAAGTCTATTTTACCAAAATGATACCAGTTCCACAGTCAAAAAAAAAAACCTTCTCGGAAATTATTTAAATCACTCGTCTCAAAGAAGAGACCAAACATTAAAGGATAGAACTTAACTTCCGTGCCAGTAATTATTGGAACTGTTTAGAAACTACTGCACTCAATGCAATTATTTTGAGTTAGTGAGGGTAAAATTTTACCGTCAAGATGGAGGGCGAGATGGCAATGGGTTCTCCAACTGTCTCCTATTTTTTCGCCAATAATCTTTATATGGAGGAATTCGAGCGAAAAGCTTTGGCGCTTCAGCTCAGTTCAAACGAAGATTTGGTGGAGGGTTATGTGGATGATACCTTTGTTATTTTTTCTCATGGAGGACATTGAAATTAAATATGAATTTTTTTTGGAATCACATATAATTAGTATTCTCCTTCCATTCCGGCCTCACAATGGAAGTCGGATGTCCATAAACAAGCTTCCCTTTTTGGATGTGTGTGTATTAAGAGATAGGGATGTCCTTAAGACAACTGTTTTTTTTCGAAAAATAACACCAACACAGGGGGAAAATATTTAAATTATCAATCCAAACTCATCAAAAAATCTGTCAAAAAGAAGGAGTAGCCTACTCGTTGTTTGATAGAGCAAAGAGCTTGTGCTCAGATAAAAGATGGACTAAAAGAAGAATTTTAAAGACAAATTGAATACGGATCTCAGAAAGCAATGGATTACCCTCCAATTAGTATTAATAAGTTGCAAACGAACCAGGAAGAATCATTCCTGAGTCAGGAAAAAAACAGATTTGTGATAAATTTGCGTTTATGTCAATCCCTTATGTTGCCGGGATTATCGTGAGAAAATTAGAAGAGTAGGTAGAAAAGAAAGTACAACATTAGAACCGCAGTTTAAAACACACAAACACTCTTAGACAAAGGTTTTCTCGTAAAAACAAAACCAAACAAATGGCACACAGGATTCACAAAAATAACATGTGGTTTACAGTATAAAATTGTTAGCTGCAATAGGAGAATACATAGGCGAGACAAAAAGACCACTAAACGTAAGGATAAAAGAAACACAAAGAAAAACACGAGAACGAAGAAAGGGTTTCACAGGAATAAGTCCAAAAATTGCCACACCATTGTTGGTCCCGGAATAGGTACCCATCATATGAATTGGGATGAAGCCCACATAAATTACATCGGGAACCACATTTCTTCAAAAAGGAAATTAATTGAGGCAACATTACATTAAATTGGCTATGACCAACCCAAATCAGTCAACCAACAGTCGAGATTAGGCCGCTTTGGTTGCCAATTCTAAAAAATGAACTAAAGAGAAAACCAAAAAGTATCAAACGGAATCGGTATATTTTGTAATAAACCAATGCGGGAAGTCACAATATGGTTTTTAAGAAGTTCATCTCGCATGGAAACCAATAATAACGAAAGGGCCCATTCCTGTTCCCCTTCCCTTGTATTTCCGCCAATCTTGTTTTAGCACTAGCCGATCACAATTGCCATTGGCTAGTCCCTGCTCTGGTCAGTACGTAGGGTGCGTCAGTAGACGACGTGAAGACGCATTGTGACCTGTTTCCGTTGACTTTTACTTTTAATGATTTAGTTGTTTTGTATAGTTTTGTATTAAGTGCATGTCTTTAGTGTTTAGTGCAATAAGTTGACAACAACATGTAGGTTGTGGATTTACCTGACTTAGGCGGTTGCCCAACAACGCTTTAGTAAGATTTGTTTATCTTTAAACTTAGTTTTGTAAATTTATGTATTAGGTTAGTTCTTTACCTGCAAGACAGAGATCAGATTGCAGATCATCTCGAAATAACGTTAGTGTGTTACTGTTTTACTCTGTTTTCACTGAAACGATGGCAAATGTGCCGGAAAAACTCCTGTTTCCTTCACAATCCCTTCCAATCGTCAAAAAAATAACCTGTTTTAAACAAAGAAAGTACTATGATCATATTTTTCATCTTTAGACCCACAATTTATAATGCTTATAATACTTGAAAATCACGACTTTTTTTAGGGAAATTGTGTTACCCAAAGTACAATATTGACCACTAATGCCAAATTATAATTAATATATATTGTATAATTTGCACTACGCTTAATATTAAATCGTTTCACTACGATGTATTTAATCTTTACGATTAAGTCAGTCTTCAATATTAAAGTGAATAATATTTTACCTATAAGGGTTTTTTATTAAACAAAATAGGAAAAACTCCTTGTAGACATTATCAATTATTGAAAATTTTTTCAAAACGTTACCGGAAATGTGGGAAATATACTTTCTCTCATTACAATTTTATTATTTTTAGTGATGTCTGAGTTCTATGTGACAAGCATATTTGGTACGTAGACAAGCAAGATATATTTCATGATGCCCATCTAGACGTTATTATTTTTACAGAAAAAATATCTCGGGTCTCAGCTGTAGAGCATGCTTTACACACATAAATCTTGGTTGGGAAAAATAATTAAATTTAATTCAGGATGATGTAGAGACTTAATCGTTTACTTTTAAATAGTCTACATTAAAATTTTTCTAAAGATATATCGTGCATGACACGCTATGTTAGTTTTTTTTTTAAAATTTATATTTATTCTCGAAATTACAACAGTTAGATTTTAGGTTACAGAAAGC
>NW_025783797.1:0-41386 GCF_021130785.1 Homalodisca vitripennis
TCTCTCTCTCTCTCTCTCTCTCTCTCTCTCTCTCTCTCTCTCTCTCTCTCTCTCTCTCTCTCTCTCTCTCTCTCTCTCTCTCTCTTCTCTCTTCTCTCTCTCTCTCTCTCTCTCTCTCTCTCTCTCTCTCCCCTCTCTCTCTCTCTCTCTCTCTCTCTCTCTCTCTCTCTCTCTCTCTCTCTCTCTCTCTATCCTCCACGCTTCATCACAACCGACAATTTAATTCATCTAAATTATTTATAAGTTTTATTATATCACCACATTACATATAGTCCAGAGCTGTTTCAATTCAGTTATATACAGTGTATGCACAAAGTCACTCTTTTGATTCTATAAATATTCTATTGATCATAATATGTTTATAAAACAGATACAAATTAAAAATATTTATAAAGATTTAGTATCATATTAGACCTATCTATTGGTGTCTTCTGTTACTATGTGGCTAACGTTTGTTATAAAAACAGTCATCATGCCAACGTTACTAAGAAGAGTTCTGTCTGTGTGTTTTTGGCAAGTAAACTATTGCTCAGTTATTTCAATGCTACATGAGTATCGTCGTGTTCTCCCTGACAGACGCAGCAATTTTTTGGATGGAAATCAGTCTTTAAGATAGCAGGCAGCTTATCGTCTATACAATAGCCCTATAATTTATTACATTATAAGCGCGTTAGATGAAAACTAAACAATTTGACTTTAGGATGCCTCATTTAATGGTCTTGAATAGTTCAGTTTATTTGAATATTGGATCAAACGAGTTGTACCTATTTTATAAAAACTGTTTCCACTCTCCCACTTCAGGGGCCCACAAAACACTGTTATATAATCTTAAATCTAAGATGGAACCGGAATATGTTTCAGTAGCGATGAATTATCTCAGTAGAATGACATTTTAATGGAATATGCCAATTGCGGTGTGCTTATATTTTTCAAATAGAATAATATAAACTGCTAGAAATATATAAAATTGTTATCAATAACAAAAATTAAAAATATTTTTTAAATATTTTATTTTAGCGTTGCAAAATATTTTTTAGTTGCATGCAAAATATCATATCTAAACTTGATCACATTGACTGAATTGGCCACTTCACATCTTTGTTTATATAATATAATCATATTAAACGGTAACAGTTAGAGTGACAATTAGAAATCGGCTGAAATAGACTGTTCATCAACAATAATATCGGAAACAATTTAAGTAATTATTTCATCAGTTAGGTTCATTGTTTCAGAAAAGATTTTAAAAAAGCTTATTTTTATTATACATAATTTTAATTGAGGTTTTCGTAAATAATCATTGTCTACGTTATATACACAACCCGTATCATGTGAAGTACAATATTATAAAGCATTCCCAACTCAGTTCTTATAGCTAGGTAGTAATTATTGAATGTTTGTGTTCCTTCAGAAAAGTATTTAAAATTTAAATGATTATTTTGTAATGTTAAACAGAAACTTCATCTGAAATGTGTATAATTAATTATGTTTTTCTCAATGGTGCTTAGTTCTAGAGCGTCTGCGACTTATTTATACACTTAATAATAAATTACACTTAAAACACATCTGATACTGTATTACATTTCAGTCTTTTTAATAAGACAATATAAAGTGGTTTAATTCAGATATAAGTAATATGACTAAATAAGACCTTTCTTCTTACTTATGAAGGTACTTTTCAGTGTAAAACAGTTTGCAAATGATAGGTTTTACTATTTACTTACTTAATTACAACAGATAAAGGTGGCAGTGGTAGCATGCACATGCTCTAGTTCAACAGCCTCATATTTGCATGAAATTAACTTTATTACAACTAACTAAAATGTTTTGAAGTCTTTAGTGGGACAAAGTACGGCCTCTTTGTAAGTTATGCATACAAAATAAATTTTATATATGATCGTACAATTTTATTGAAGCTCAATCTGGCTGGTCATTCAATTTGAGGTTAGGTTCTTAAGTAAACCAGAATAACAAACAAGGCCTAATTATACCTTTTAAACATTATTAGAGCAATTTATTCTCAATATATAAATTATATACGTATACAAAAAGTAAATATTTATTATAATGTCTTGCTCTAAGTGTTCTATTGATCTTTTTAAGGACAACGCAGACTATGTAACATGTGGAAAATGTAAAACTGATATCCATTTTCGATGTGCTGGGCTATCAAGAACAACTTGGAAAGCTAAATCTTTGAAAGAGAAACAAGAATGGGAGTGTGATAATTGTAGGGGTAGTAGATCAAGTAAAGGTAGCCTAGGCCTAGACGAAGAGGAGCCTGATGATCCTACGTTTCTTGCCTCAAAAACTTCATACAGAAGATGTTTGAAAAACAAGAAAAGATTATTACTCAGAGGGTTGATAGAGTTATGGCGCTGATTGCAGAGTTTTGAGCAGAATTTCAAAAAAAATTTTGATGATTTAAGCAGATTAGAAGAGAAGACGAACTCTATGCAGAATGAAATTGAAGATCTAAGGACGTCCTTGGAATGTGAAAGACAATACAACAGAAGCAAGAATGTCATCATCACAAGTGTTCCACAGATCGAGAGGGAAGATGTCGGGGAGATCGTCATCAAGCTGCTGAGAAAATGGATTTCGATATCAAGAAAGAAGAATTTACAGCTCACAGACTTCCAATCATCCTACAGTGCTCCACAAGAGGTACCAGAGACAATATAGTTCGTTTAGCTAGGAAGATTAAGCCTAGATTATTAATGCTTAGCAGAGTGGATCAAGACAAAGCTATCTACTTCAATGATCACTTAACACCCTACTTTGCTAACATGATGATCGAGGCTAAAAGAGGGAAAGCTGAAAATGGATTCAAATACCTTTGGCTAAATGGCAATCGAATCATGATGAGAAAAGACCACACAAGTAGAGCGTTTAAAATTGAAAAGTTGAGCGACCTTACGAAAATAACATCTTGAGTCATAGTCATTAAAAAGGTCAAATTCGTCCTATCACAAACAAACCTAATCTAATTTAATTCACACACAAAAATCAACCATCAATAAAAATAGATTTAGAGGAAATTACTTTGAATTTGGATGGAAATTTCAGTTCCTTTTCCCAGTTTCCGGAATTATTGAGTGCTTTTACGAGTCATAATTCTATAAATAGGAATTTAGTTGTAGTAGGTACAAATATTAGAAGTATTAAAAAATATTGGGATTCCTTTTTGACAAATGTACATTCAGTCTTAAAATACTTAGATGTAATTATTTTAACCGAAATAAATATTAAAGAGGAAGAATGTAGCTTATAAAATATTGATAACTTTAGTAGTATACATAAATGTCGCAGAAATACTAAAGGAGGAGGAATTTTGGTTTTTTATGGGAATCATTTGAGTGTTCTTAGTTTAAATATAAATTATAGTTTCAACTACTGTGAAGGCATTGTGTTTAAGTTCTCTATAAATAATGAACATTTCACTATACTTTCTATTGACAGGCCTCCTTCCCAAAATACAGGGTGATTCATGAAGTTCTCCCCCCACTTCTACAGCACATTTTACTAGTAAAAATAATGAAAATATGTTATATAAACATAGGTCCGAAAACGCTTCGTTAGCGAGTTACAGCTAGCGAAAGATTTCGCCTGAATTCCTGGGTAAAGAGTAAAATAAAGCCATACTGAACTTTTGGAAAGGTTAATTAAGTAAGAAATATCGTGGATTCTTATGTACTTTTACCTGATAAAGCTAATAAAATAGGTTTCAGAACTGTACCTGTAGTAGTTTTTGAGGGATTCAGGGTTAAATGCAAAAAATTGGGGCACGAAACAATGTTTTTTTTAAGTTTGATGTACAATAACTTTGTTAAATTGGTAATAAATATATAAAATCAACAAACATTAATTGTAGAGAATTTAATTCTGAGAAAATTGATATAATCAAAGTCTAAAATAAAACATAAATAAGTACCAAAAAATCGATTTTATTCAGTATAATACATTACTAGTTTTAAGCAAAATTAATCAGGTTGGGCCAACCGTACGCACCTTTTTATAATAGATGTTCGAAAATGAGGCCATCATTATCAATACATTTTGTAGCACGTTTGTGTATTGCTTTTGTTACGTTTCTTAATTTTTCAGGACTTCCCTGTATCTGCACAGCCGAATCCATAATACGGGCAATTAATTCATCACGAGAATTCACTTTTGTCTCGTATACAATGTCTTTCATCCATCCCCAGATGCAATAATCCAATGGAGATAGATCTGGTGATCTTGGTGGCCAAGGGTGAGGCCCTCCACGACCGATCCAGTGTCCAGGAAATTGATGATTTAAGTAAGCAGAAACGGCACGTGAAAAGTGGGGAGGTGCTCCGTCATGCTGGAAGTACAATTTTGTCTGAGATGTAAAGGAACATTCCCTAACAGCTGCGGCAACTCTTCTTGAAGGAAATGCAAATAGAACTCAGCATTTAGGCGTCCAGGTAATATGAAAGGTCCAATCAGCCGATTGTGCAAAAGGCCACACCAGACATTGACGCTAAATCGGGGTTGAAAGTTCTGTTCCACTATCTCATGTGGATTTTCTTCCGCTCATGAGTGTTCATTGTGCAAGTTATTGACACCATCCCGAGTGAATTGTGCCTCATCCGTAAACAAAGTACGCTTGTAGAGTTGATTATTAATATTCAAAAAGTTGCAAAACTCCAAGCGAAGCGGACCATCCCCTAGCTGTAGATGTTGAACCTTTTGTTTATGAAACGGATAAAATTTGTTTCGATTAAGTGACCTCTACACCGTTGACTGCGAAACTCCTATCCGCCTAGAAATACGTCGTGTACTTACACCTGGACTGCGATGAACAGCATTAATAACAATATCATCATCAAGTTGGACAGCTCGTTCATAATTGGTTTCTAGTACTTGGTTGTGATCCTGTTTCCCGCAGAGTACGAAAAGTTCCTGAAATTGTTTTGGTATCTGGAATCCTCCTATTAGGGTAACGTAGTTCATATTCTTCTACAGCAGCTCTAGCATTACCATTACAGTAACAAACAAATTTTACCAGTTTTATTTACAAACCAGTTTTATTTACAAACAAATTTATTTAACAGTTAATCTTGTTTTCTCAATTTATCTCATCATTAAGGAACAAACATTTTGTTTTTGTTTTATTTTAAACTAAATACCGTACGGTATTTCTTTACAGCTAGTAATGTATTATACTGAATAAAATCGATTTTTGGTACTTATTTCTGTTTTATTTTAGATTTTGATTATATCAATTTTCTCAGAATTAAATTCTCTACAATTAATGTTTGTTGATTTTATATATTTATTACCAATTTAACAAAGTTATTGTACATCAAACTTAAAAAAACATTGTTTCGTGCCCCAATTTTTTGCATTTAACCCTGAATCCCTCAAAAACTACTACAGGTACAGTTCTGAAACCTATTTTATTAGCTTTATCAGGTAAAAATACATAAGAATCCACGATATTTCTTACTTAATTAACCTTTCCAAAAGTTCAGTATGGCTTTATTTTACTCTTTACCCAGGAATTCAGGCGAAATCTTTCGCTAGCTGTAACTCGCTAACGAAGCGTTTTCGGACCTATGTTTATATAACATTTTTTCATTATTTTTACTAGTACAATGTGCTGTAGAAGTGGGGGGGAGAACTTCATGAATCACCCTGTATAAGTTTGTTCAATGTTGAGCTGGAAAATTTCTTACAGTTAGACCAAATCAGAGAACAAAGAAATCTTTTAATTATGGGAGACATAAATTTATGTTATTTTTCACGAGTTTATGGATCCGACATTTATTTAAACATCTTATACAACTATGGATTAGTAAAAACTATTGAAGAGCCAACTAGAGTTGAATGGTATAATGACAGATGGGTATCATCATGCCTGGACCATATAAATATTAGACTAGACAGACCGAGTTTGGAGAATGCTTACATATCTTTTATCGTGGAGGATACAATTGCAGACCATTTCTGGACAGGTGCACTAATTAATTTGAAAGAAAAATACAGCAAATGTTAGGACCGATTATGAAGTTATAGATACAAATAAAGTTAATGAAGGTATTCGAAGTTGCAACTGGTGGCCTGTACTAGACATTCAAGATCCAGAGGAAATTTTATAAATTTATAGTAGAATCGTTTGATAAAGTTTATAGTGAGTCAAAAAGAAGAACTACCCTTAAACAGACTAAATCAAGAAATGTTTGGTACAATCCAGAAATAAAAAAATCTTTCAGAGTATAAAAATTATATTTGGAAGTTATTAAAAAGAGATAAATATAATCTAAGGCTGAAAAAATTATTTCGAAGTGCTAGAAACAGGCTAACTTCTAAAATTAGAGAGGCAAAAAAAATATTATTGTGATAAATTTCACAGTAGCAGAAATACAAAAGAAACTTGGAATGTAGTCAACCAATATCTTTCGAAAAAGGATAGGCCAAATATTTCAGATACCATCAAAACAAATATTCAAGTTCAAGAAGATAATGATATACAAGCTATTCCGGAAGATTTTAAAGAAAGCTTTAAAACCTCAGTAGAAGATATTAAGAGAGAGATGGTGGGAGATTCATTTGATTTAGCAGAAAAAACAAAACTAGGTAATTATTTAGCAGGAGAACAAATAAGTATGAAGCTGTTTAAATGTAACGAAGTATTGATGTATATGTCTGTAAGCAAACTCAACAGTAACTCTTCTGGAGGTCCTGATAGAATTAGGCCAAAAGATATAAAAAAATAATATATACCATCTAAAGAATGTACTGGTTCATTTAATTAACAGAATTGTACACTCAGGTAAAATACCAGTAAAAATGAAAATAACATATCTTAGTCCCATCTATAAAAATGGAAATAAAAAGGACGTTTTATGTTATAGACCAGTGGGGTCTATTTCAGCAATAATGAAAATATTAGAACATTATATTTGTGAACAGCTACAAAATTATATGGTTGTACATAACATAATTAGTCCATTTCAATTCGGATTTATAAGCAATAAATCAACTATTGATCTATTAGAAATCCTAACAAAAGACATCAATAAGGCTCTACACGAGAAACAATTCGCTATGGCGGTGGCAACAGATTTGTCAAAGGCTTTTGACCTAGTAAATTATAAAATAATGATTAAGAAATTGAGTGATATATGAATAAGAAATAAACTATTAAAGTTAATTAGGAATTATTTTGAAGAAAGAAAATTAGCAGTGGACATAGGTCAGCACATCAGTGATAGTTATGTTCAGAGCTGTGGGCTCATACTGGGTAGTATTTTATCACCCACCCTATTTAATATCTATGTAAATGATTTGGCTAGTTTGAAAGTTTAAAATAACAGCTCAATTTTACAATATGCGGATGATAATATTCTTTATGTGGCTCACAAAGATGCGGAAATGTGTAATACACTTATGCAGGAATATTTAAATTTGATTACTAAATACTTTTTTAATAACTCTATAAAAATAAATGGGAAAAAACTAAAGCTATTATTTTTAGAAATCCAAGAGTTGTAGTTAATGTCAATATTCGTAGAGGTCTCTTATTGTATTGTCATAAAAAAGACTGTTTATTGAATAATGATCAATGTCAATGTCAAAAGCTAGAGTTTTGATAACAGTTTAAAACATCTTGGAATGTATTTAGATCATAGTATGAAATTTAGCAGACATATCGTGACACTCACTAATAAATTTCCTTACTCCAGAAAATTCGTTTGGATTTTCCAGTTGTAACTAAAAGAATTATCTACTTTTCCTTGGTGCAAAGTTACTTTTATTATGGAATTAATCTATATTACTTAGCTCCAAAATATATTTTAAGCCCTTTGAAAAAGATTATTGTTAGGATACAAAAAACTCTGTTTTATGATATGGAAATGGGGAATGCTTGGTATAATGTCATTTAACTCTTTAGGAGAATTTACAGATTTAAGAACACACTATTTTGAGGATGAATTTAGAATATTGTTGGTTGTTGATTATAATTTAAGGCATAGAAACTTTCGGGTTCAACGTCACGAAAATGGATATGGCAAAGTAATACCTGAATACAGAATACCAAATATAAATACATTACCAGGAGAGTTACAACACCTTCAGAATGAATATCAAATAGATAAATGGCTAAAAAGCTATTTCATTTCAAAGTAGTGTATAGATACTTGTGTAATATTCTCAAGAAAATAAAACAAGAAAACAACAAAAAACATACCATCAAGTAATCCAGAAATACACTTTTAAATTCACTACACTGATTCACTAGTAACACAACACACATAGAACTTCATACAGTACTCACTCAACCACCACCCATACTGGACTGAGGCCCTCCCAAGTTTGTTCAGTATACGTAACTCACAAACAACTTCAAACAAAGCCAAGAAGGAACAGTATATATGACACAGCAATAACCCTCAATTTCAGGCTTTTACCTTATCATCAAAATTTTCAGTCCCAGACATTCCAAACAATCAAACAAAGGACACTGATAAGACCACACTGCCCCAGAGGCAACTTTCTCTTCCATACACAGACATTCAATAAATTCATTCATATTAGACTTCAAAACATATTTCCACCCTTCCAAATTCAAATATAGCGATACATCATAAAACAATAACAGTTCTATTTACATTTTAAAAATATTAATTTTATATTAACTTTCTATACTTTGTAAGACGATGAAATTTGTATACTATAGATTTAAGTTAATTAAATATACGAGTTTAATCATAATATTTACTATATACTCCATATTTATATTTATTTAATTACTATGCATGTTGGTAAAGTGAAATATTTATTGTAACTAATATAAATTGTATCTTTTGATCTATTCTTCTCCCTCGATTAGCAATGCTAGAGGGTTAAATGTAGTTATTTATACACTGTAATTGTAAATCATGTTGATGAAATAAATGAATTTTGAATTGAATTGAATTGAATAATTTTATTACAATCGTTAAATTGTTTGATAATGATGCTAGAGGTCAAAGGCCTATTTTCAGACAGGAAATTAAAATGAAATACAACTCTCAATGTAAAACATGACACACAGCTACAACCAGCAATACAGTAGGTGAGGGAAACTTTTAATATATTCTTTATATTTATCACATTTATATTTATTTTTGTGGTTTAACGCCTGAAATAGAATGTGGATAGTGGAATTCTGGAAACGCTGCGCTCTTTGTGCAGATATTTTGATAGTTATGTCATCTGAAAACAAACAACTGATTCTGTCATGATGATTATTCATTTAAAACTTTTACTCATAACAGTTGAGTCATTCATAATGTTGTTAATACTAATTTTACTATTTTACGTGTAAATTGTAAATTTTTTATATAGCTAAAATCCATTCAATCATTATTTGTTTTTATTATATTGTATCAGTGTAAAATCAGACACGTAGCTAGGTATTGGTTACCTGCGATTTATTATAATGAGAAAATATTATGACGTTCGTGGTAAAGTCGGAGATAAGCACTCATACAATCACATCCTCTGGAAGGATTTATGAATGTGGGACCAGTATCAGCTCTCACTCCTAGTAAGCGGTCAATGAATATGGTGTCCCTCAGGGATTAGTGTTGGTATTGGTTTGTGAAATTATCTCCCGCTTTTCTATGATCCTTAAGTTTACTTTTCATTAAAAACGTTCTCTGAATTCTGAAAATAAAATAAATATTATTTCAAAATCCGTGCTGGTTCTGTGGCATTGTCATTGAAAGTTTTTGTTGTTAGTTTAGATTGTTGTAGTATTTAAAATATAACCATTGGACCTTGCGTTCCTATTATTTATATGTTTTAGATTGCTAAAACCCAGTAATCTGTTTTAGGGGAAACGTAGGGGTATCGTTAAGTGATACCAAACACTTGACACACAATATGGTAGTCGTGATTCTTGATTTATACGTATCACAATACTCTGGTATAATTTTTTTAATTTTTACCAGGATTGAAGTTAGTGTTAGGTTATTTATTTACCAAACACAGTGATTACTGGCTTTTTGAACCCCTAAATGATGGTAAATTTCTGGAAAGTCCTGTGTCCCTCACAATCCTTCAAAAACATACTTCAAGCGAAGAATTTAAGTATTTTTTAGTGGTGCCATTTTACTGATCAGCCAGAAATTGACGTTTAAAACTAATAACTATGTATTCTAAAACATTATTTGACACTGGAGGACACAAGGAGGAAACATTGGAATATTTAAAATTTAATTATTATATTAAAATATATAAGAAGATGTGAACGTGGCATTTCTTATGAGACACTGTTCTTAGGTTAACACTTACTAACCCTACTACTCTAAACTTTGTGGTACATATCACGAATCTTAAGTACCACAAGTTACTCAACAACAGTTATGAGTTTTTGTGGCGTATAAAGACACGATAAGTATATACTGATAGGAGTAGGCTATTTGTGTTTATAAAACAATTAATCCTTAATAATAAAATCAAAGGCTCGGTAGATTGAAAGTTTCATAAGACAAGACATCAAGTTTATACAAACATAAAACAAAACTCTGCAACTACAGATTATTACTATTAGGAAAGATTTTAACCTACTTTACCCCACTTGCTACCACAGAAATGTGTATGTAATACAAAATTGTATCCTTTAAAAAGTTTAATTTTTAAAATTATAAAACATCACACTTTAATCGAAGCAAAATACACTAGTATGCTTTTAATTATTGCAGTTTGAATCAAAGTTACATAATCACGTGACCTACAAACCAAACTCTAGTTGATCCATTTGGCTCAACACAGTTTCATTAATTGCTAATTATCATTCAAACACGGGTATTAATTCGCAAATTAAATTACAATGATAGAGTGTCTCCATTCAGCTTCTCTTGTTCGTTAAATGATTCCAGTGCTTCAAAGGGACATGATAAAACATGTAATTATTCATAAAGCTGGAACCGTTATGTATTTACACATTTTTTCCAGGAAAGGTATTATAATAAAGATATAAACCTCATTGTAACTAATTTTAATATTTAACTATTTTTAGAATGCTATTTGTTGATGGGCAATATTTTATATATTTTTGTTTGTATATCCAGTTATATAATTTATTATCTATTTATACTTTGAATAATGTATGTATTATCCCCTTAATGCTATATAAAATGCCAATATTTAAAAATCTGGAGTTATAGAATCACCACAGCCACACAAAGAGCAATATAACATTTTCTTGAAAAAGCATGAACTAAACTGATCAAAACAAATAATTGATGAAACTGTAATTTTGTATCTTGCTTTTTTTAAGTTTCATTATGGACCTCACCGATAAGTCATGTTGACTTGGTGGGGCCATGATTATGTAAAATTATGTGTTACAAAATAAAAAATAAATAAATAAAAAAAATACAGTAACTAAATAAAACATGTTTATTTTTGATTCTAATTAATTACAGAATAAACTTGTAACACTTCATTGTTGTATTTAATCCTATGTTTTAATGTTAAATGACAATAACATAATAAAATATCTAAAAAAGAACTACTATATGTATTAAATGCAGCATATTAATGTAGCATAGTTTCACTGTAACCAATAATATTAGTTGTAAACACATATTATAAATAACCGAAACGAATTTTTTAAACATGCTGCATTTTATAAGTTTGCTAGTGCATAATCCATTAGAACACTGTTATATATTTTTATTACAAAGCACGTCCTGTGAAATATACTCGTTCTTAACGCCAGACTGCTTTGAGTGTTTTTTGAGTAACGTGCTTCCGCTTAAATACAGTAATCGCAGGCTAAAAACCGAGGATGTATGAATTATATTTTTATTAACAACGGTGTGTACTCATATACATAGTAATCGTTTATATTAAGTGTATTATCGAGATATGGAGATGGAGGCCAAATTAATTGAAATTATGGCCAGTTGAAAAGTGGCAGTGTTTCAATCTGGTGCGTTTTAGAATCTATTTACATCTAGAGGGGGAGGCCGACCCCTTTCGTCCCTTACATTGCAAAAGAGCCAAGAACAGTAATAAATTTAACTGTAGCCTGTGATGATGACGTCTAGGATATTTGGGTAATTATAGGTTTGTAACTTAATATATGATTGTAACTAATTTCCCTACCTACACATAGCTCCTTTTATTTCATTATCTATTTTTATCTGTAACTATAACAACCCTGGATCTGTTTAGATTAAATTAATATGATCGTGAGGATTTTCTTTGGTAGATTTATATATTTACAAAATTAATAATGCCATAAAATTTGCATTTCCATAAAATCTATGGTGTATTGTAAAAAGCACGAGGTATATCATTTTTAAATACGAAATTTTGCAAAACTTTATGTTTAGAATGGTATGAATAAAATTGTAAGACAACACCAGAGTTTTATTTATTCAAACTGTTGAAGCCAAGATCTATTTATAAATGTACAATCTAAAGATAGTTTCTTAAAAAATTATGTAATCTTCTTTTTAATTAAGCAAGGTTTGTAATTAATAAATTTACCGTCCATAAAAGTGATTTTCATATATATTTTTAAGTAGAAAATCTTATCTTTTTCATGAATATCTAACTCTTATAAATTCTTTACCATTTACAAGTATACTTGTAATTTCATGTTAATTACAGTATATAAATTTTAGTTTTTTCAAACATGAAAGTGGAACATTAATTATTACTGCACAGTGGGATAAGAACATATCCATTCCAAACACATTTATCTTTCTTTTTACAAATCATTACTGGAGTATCTTGGTCGCCCATTATGACTTATACACAATGAAGGATGATGAACAAACGGGATGAGAGCTCCTTAGCTCTTACTCACTCCAGATACAATAAATGACGGAAACTTTAGCAGAGCTTTTTATAGTGTATTTACTTTCAGTCTTTTGGAATTTGTATAAAAAATATATATACTAAATATTAATAATTTAAAATGATCAACATAAACATAAAAATATGTTTATATTTAATTTATACACAAATTATTTATAATTTACAAAGCATTTGATTAACGGTTGAACATTTGTTTTTGTACATATTTTTTTCATATTTTCAAACATTATAAAGTGTAATTAATCTCAATTTTATACCTATTTTCAATCTAGTTTTTAGACGTATAAGAATGACAGAAAACTGCAGAAAAAGAATTTTCTTTATTCTTATATCGTTACTAATTCTGCTTGGTACAAGCAAATTTACACAGTTAGATAATCGTACATATACAATTTCATTTCAATTATGCAGATATTTCAAAAAAAAACTTTGAACTTAGAATTTATTCATTCATTAATTAAGACATTTTCAATCAGTAAAAAATTATGAAAGTAACGTTACAAATGACTGCTTCACTAAATAAAGGATTGTCATTGAAGGAAAGTATAACTACACAAAAGTCGACCAGAATTTACTTACTGAAAAAACTGTAATTCATCGTATATAAAAGAATTTCCGAAACTAAAAACGACTCAGGAACCATTAATAGAGAAAATAAAGTGAACTCTAAAGTGACTCAGTAGCACCATTGAAAACATAAACTCACCATAAAATGGTCAGCAGCATTTCTTTATTTTTGTGTGACAGTTGTATACATTTTCTTTTTCTCCTCACCTAGTCAAAGTAATATATTTTTATATACATGTATAACTTTCAATTTTCTTAGATAATACACCAAATGATTACCTTATGTTTAGAATATGAACATACGGGAGAAATAAGTTATGATATTATTATTTAGGATTTACAAAAACTACGAAGTTGTTTTGATTTTATCGTTAGCATAACTATAAAATAAATATTGGTGTAATTATTTATTTTTTTAATAAAATTTATAACATCACAAAGTTTATTGCGTGTAAATTTAGTAATATACCAAATAATCTCATGGAACAGTTAGTAATAATAGGTAATTTTAACGTTTGCTCAATATCCCTACATGCTAAATATCTCATCCGCTACTAAACCAAATAATCCCAGCACAAACATATGTGGTGTGTCGACACAGTCAGCAATGTGTGATTACCTACCACCAAAGTACTTAACAGTTACATGATTGCGTTTTCTGGCTAATTAAACAAATACAAACAGCAGTTTATTTTCAAACAGTGTGAACTGGGTATTACTGGTCTAGTGACCGCATACTCAAGCGAGTACATTGTGTTCCAAACACAATCGTGGTGGGAGGGATGTGAGAGATAGAAACAACCCCATCACTTCTCACCACCAACACTAATGTACAGTTAGGATCAAGATAAAGCGACACATATACTTATCCATAGCATTAGTAAACGATTCAACATCCATAATTTTATTGTTATTAGTTTTTATGTTTAAGACATACATACGAATTACTAGCCTACCAATTTTTATACGAACGACATAAAATATTACAAAATGATATTAATAAGTTACAGCAAAGACAAATTTAATACCTAACTTTTGAACCTAAAACTATTCAATTCATTTAAAATACTGTTTAAATGAGAACAAGAAGATGTAAAAACAATAATAAAGCTTATGTTTTACGCCTTCGTACTCGCACTTCATATTTCGTACATTGTTTTTACATAAGGTGTACTCGAAATTGGTGGACTTCATCGACATTGTGATAGAAGCTTAAGGAAAAACAGAGAATCAATCACTAACATGCCTCAACGATCCATTCTTTCCCAGACTACAGTCCGGAAAACAACAATGCTCCTATAACACAAAAGCTTATAAGCTATTATTTTGAAATGTTGAATGAAAATGTCCCTTATAATGGAAATAGATAGGAAGCAGGCAGTATTTTCCATTAGACCTTAATAGGCACATCAGTCTGTATGTATGTAAGAGTATATTATCTGCATCGTGACATCAAATCAAACTAAAATATGGGACTGAAAATAATTTCAACCGACAATGAATTACAAAAGCAGGAAATAAACGCGTTTTGACCAAAATATTTTTTAGAGAGCTACATCATTTTTAAGTTTAGGAAATATCTTAGACCTTCCGTATATGATAAGGTAAATCTAATTGCTTTTTGTGCGTAATAGTTATCCAAGAATTATGTATTTGGATTTTTTTCATCGGGGCAACAAGAAAAACTCAGCTGTGGAGTGGGAAAATATAATAATTTCCAACAAAAAATGCTTCTACACGTGCAAAACATAACATTAGGTTAGGTAGTTAGGTTGAAATGTGATTCCCTTAACTAAGAACACGCAATAATATGTATCTGATGTATGTTTACATAAGTTTGAAAAATGTAATATGACTCCATCATATCGCATAATAAATGCTTTTACCTTAAATAGTATAAGGAAATCTATTTTGAAAATTGCGTGTAACCGCTAGTTACGTTACAGCTTATTTAAAGTTAGTTAGATTAAAACAAAGTAACAGACAAGTTAAAAACATGCTTCATTTGTTTGTTTCAGGACGTTTATATAAAGCAGTTCATCGGCCACATTTTACTATTCACTCAGTAATTGATCATGGAAACCAAAAGTCAATTTCGGATAACATATTGAAATTACAAGTAACATATTGATTACAGATAACATACATATACAAATGACTAAAGCGAAAAAATGTAATGTTTCTCACAGGGCTGTTATTTAAAAAAGTAAATATATTGCAGCATTGAGGATGTTAAATTACATGCAAGTTTCACTTAAAACACTATGTATTAATTTTTAAGGCGTCTAAAACAACAAAAAAGTAAACTAGTGGAAGCAATTTCAGAAAGGAAATCAACTAATAGTTAATTTCCTTTACTAACTGATTTCTCGTTCATTGCTAAGACATAGAGGGATAAAAATCATCAATATAGGGAATAATCAATAAAAAAGAGAGTTGATAAAGGATTAACGAAAAATTATTTTTTTTTCAGCTCATTCAGTACTAATCTTCTTTGTACTCAAAGAGATACTTCAAAGTAATAAATAAGGAGTAAATAAAGTAATAAAGTAATGTACCAAATACAGATTAAATACCAATTATTTTCTAAAATCAAGCATTATACGATTTAAATTAGTGACAGGACTAAATCAGACTATTCTATTCTATTGTAATCTGTTTAATTCAAAATAATAATTTCAATGAACAAACTACGCCTTAACTAGAGCTCCATTTTACTATCAGCTTAACTTCTAGTTTGCTCAAAGAAAACTTTAAATTGAAATGTCATATACATACTCGAGTAGAAAAAATAATATAAACTTTATAATTGGAGGTTGAAATCATAAACGGCTGTCATGTATACTAGTTTATTTAGTGAATGAAACTTTAAACTTTCCAGTTCCTAACCATAATAACTATGACTTGTTCAAAATAATTAACATTCAGTAAATAATTAAAAGTGTTGTGCTGTGTCGAATGTTATAGATTTTTTAAAATTTACTTCGTTAAAACTTAAATGTTTACATAGATGTTGTTGTCTAAGTCTAAGCTTCAAACTCAAATTCTAAATGCAGCTTCCATGGACACATGTTTATATTTTATAATATTTACAGATTATTCAGAGCTATACTGAAACCAGTGGCGAACCACGGTAATTAAAATGAGTTTTTCGAAAATGGAGTTTACAAGCAGCATACGCGATATCACGGGGCAACCAATGTATGAAATTGTTACAGTGACTGTAGTCAAGTTATTTTCATAGAAAATATCAAATTTAAGAAATCATACCTATGTGAAATGTATAACTTTCAGGCTTTCAAATATTGCAGTAAATTCACAATGGATGAATAATTTATAATTAGGAGTGTTAGATAATTGTTATAATGTTTAACTAATAGGACGACTAGAAACTTGTACTTAGTGAATGTGGTTAACGGCAATGTTAATATTCCATTATGCCATTATCGAAGGTTATTAATATTAAAAATATTAATTAATATATTAAGGAATATTAAAGAAAGATTTTTGATGGTACTTATTACACATTGAGCATTGTAAAAAAATATATATATATATATATATATATATATATATATATATATTGATCAGAAGGATCTTAAAATTGTTATAACAATTTTCTAATACAGCCGTTTGCAAAACTGTTAGAAAAGTTTTAAAATTAATTTATTCTAGGTTTAATAAATCCTTGGGGCTAATAAAAAATTTTATATTTTAAACCCACTTTTACCAAAACATAGTAGTGAAAAAGGTGTTGATATTGAATTTTCGTTATTTCCAAGTTAATCCTGTATAATTTATCAATTAAAACTTGATCTCCCTACACACGTAATAATGTCTCAACTTAATATTGTTGAGTTCATATATCTGTATTTACACAATCCACTAACATGTATATTTACATACACTAGGTAGCAAACGAAAACAATGAGTCCTCCGCTCTATACGGTTCGATGATTCGTCTCTAAGGTGGTTTTCATCGTATTTGAGAGGCAGGTCTCAAGTGACAAAGGTTGATGGTCAGTTTTCAGAATGGTTACCTAAAACTGTAGGAGTTCCCCAGGGGAGTTGTTTGGGGCCAATTCTGTTTATTTTGTATGTTGCAGGTTTGGACAGCCAGTTAAATTTCTGTTCATTGCATGCCTATGCAGATGATTGTCAACTCTTGCTATCTTACCATCCCTCAGAGGCAAACGAGGCTTGTATTCAGCTGAGAAATGATTTGTTAGCAGTTAGTAAATGGTCAGAAGATCACGGCCTCAGGCTGAACCCTGAAAAGTGTTCGGTTCATGCACTTTGGTAAACAAACCCTAAATGCTGATATGGGAAATATTTCGCTCAATAGTGTTGATTTATTAAGGCGTGATAGGCTGAAGATTCTTGGAGTCAGCATAGACTCGGAGCTTACTTTCAATAGCCAGATTGAGTTGATACATCGTAGAGTTATGTGCAAACTTAGGATGCTTTACAGGCTGAAGAATATTCTTCCCGAGGCTGCAAAGTTGCAATTTGTGCAGGCCCTTATTTTCCCTATAATTGAATATTCACTTCCCGTGTTTGGTTACAGCTTGAGTCAGGAACAACTTACAATTCTTCATAGGCTCCAAAACTGTGCAGTAAGGTTTGTTTACAATATTCGTAAATTTGACGATATTACAAGTTACCGCGGGATAGCAAGTGTGTTAACTATTAAGGAGATTTGTAGGAGACAAACTGTCACCATAGTCCACAAGGTTCTTGACACTGGTAGAACTGCGTACCTGAACAAAAGATTGATGTTGCGGTCGGCGGTCAGGGAACGTCATACTCGGCAGAACGCCATGCTGCAACTGCCGAGGGTTCACCTGGAGAGGGGCAAGAGGGGATTCTCGTACTTTGGACCCAAGGAATACGATGCCCTACCACCTGCTGTTAAAACCCTACCCTTAAGAAGTTTTAAAAGGAAGTTAAAAGAAATTAATTTAAGTTATTAGGTAGCCACTTATGTATACTTTGTTTTATGCTGTTTTCAGCTTATTATGTAATTGACCTGAGTTAATTTGAAAAGCAGTTTGTAAATACTGAAATTCGCTTGAAAATAAAGTCATTATTTATTTATTTTATACCGTAGAGATGAAGTGACAAGAACCAGGAAAGTTTAAAGTTTTAATCACTAAATGAGCGAGTTCACCTGACACTTCTTTGTTGTTTCAACCACCAATTATAAAGTTTCTATCATATTTCTACACAAACACACGTATGCATATGGCATCTCAATTTAAAGTTTACAGCAACAACATAGAAGTTATTTTTGGTAAAACTGAACTTTAGTTGAGACTATTTGATAAATGGGATTCAGGTATTCTAATAATAAAAATAAAGCTAAATAGTAAGCAATAACTTTTTCATATTTTAAACTTATGTCATAATTGATTTTATTAATTATTAATTAAATAATTAAATCAACTGAGGGTCCGGGCACCTGTAAAATTGTCTGTAGAACCCGTCTGAGTACAAGCCTGTGTCGCCTTCATATACAACTTGGAGTGGTGTGGTTTATAATTCTAAGATTTGTTATGTGGGTCTGACGATGTGTTCATTGAGCACGAAAGGCCTCACAAAAATGAAAATTTGTCATTTATTGGAGTGTTTGATCATATATTAAGCATTTAGTTATTTCATTCTTGAGATATCACTATTGCAGAGAGATAGGATAAATTGTGTTTATTGTAACAATATCATACCTTATTCATAAGTATACCAAACATGCATATAATTAAAAAATAAATAAGTTTTTTAAATAGATCGGACCGTAATTAACATCTGATATCTTGAAATAAATTCACTATATTGTGCTAAATCATGACTTTTAACAATGCTTTTACGCAGTTTTATAAAAGGGTTGTTTGTTCTTCAAAATAAAAATCAGTCTCGTATAATAACCCAAATGGAAAATCTCCTGATTCTCTAAAGATTTTAATAATTTATAAAAATACAACTGAAAATCTATATGTACCGGTACTCTATATGCCCGTAAATAACGTATTTTAATACAAGGTTTGCAGTATAGTTAAAAAGAACTTCATGGTTTGTATTGTATTTATATAGTTTTACTCTTAATCAATTGATGTAACTTAAGAAGTTAAACGTTTTTGAGGAGAAGTATAATACAAAATACGGCAAAATGCCTTAAACTGAACACAGCGCCCAATTTAGTATTTACCAAACAAAATTAATTTGTAATAATAAAAATAACTTATACTTATGCAACCACAAATATATTCACATCAATACTACTTTTACTTCTACCATCGTTATTTGTTTATTAGTGTTTATTTCTACAACGTCATGATAGTTACTTCAAAATAGTTTGTTAAGAAACCTCGTTATTTTAAATTATTAACTTTCATATAACCTCAATATTTTAAAAAAGAAGCTTCACAAAAAACACTTTTAGTTGAAATTCTTGGAATTTTCCTCATTAAATTTTGTTAGAACCAATCTGAGTAGTATTTTGAAATCCTTTGAAGTATTTCCTTTGCGTTTTGACGTTAAGTAGAGATTTTTAATACCTTTGTTTTGCCTCTAAAGTGATATATAACATTGACATTGAACATAATTTAAGTAAATAAGAATATATACATACACTATACTACTGTCTTCTTTTATATATAGGTAAATAAATAGAAGTTATGTTCTTCTATTTAGAAACATTATCCTTATAAACGTGTTCGATTCAGGTTTCTGCTAGTGCACGATGTACAATCTAGCTACAGAAAGTCTGTTTATGAAATATTTCGGCCTAAGATGCTTAGTAATTCCTGTCTTATTTGACGTTTCCAATAATTTCTTAGATTATACACGTCTTGCTCACCATTAGCCAATAAACGGATGTAATATGGCGTTATAATTTCATAGAATTGAGGAGTCTGTATAAAGTCTAAATCTAGATTGACACCTTAACTGTGGGAAAAGCCTTAAGGTGCGCAATAGTATTATAGTTAAATAGTTATTGTACATAAGTTTAAAACTTACTCACTTGCTAACACTGGGTTTCCTTAGAAGTAAAATTTTGCTTTTTTTCTCAAAATGTAATTGGTAATTTATAGCCTGCGAAATGTACTTTAAAAATAAGATCCTCATATGTTCTGATAATCGAGATTAATAATTTGTACATTTTTTTAATTAGGGCTACAAAGGGAGCTATTCTTTTATCGATTGTTTTCTTCGAATACACATAATATGGTACACTTTATCTCGAATAAGTCTGGGAAATTGTACCTTAATGCGTGTATTTGTTCAAGCACTACAGTTAAGAGTACAACTGTGGTTAAGAATAATTTCAACAGAAATTTAAAAGTTTTTTAGAACGAAATAAAGTTAACAGAACTGGAAGTGAAGATAAGAAGCTTTACTTTCGGCTTGATAACTCTTAATGCTCTCCCTCCTCGAGAACCTCCAATCATCGCTTCATTATTTTCCTTTCCAGAATGTTCACCTTACTTTATTCATGTTTTCAACCCTTAACAGTTTTCACCTATAGCTCTCAGTACATGACCTTTCAAGGCTTCAATTTCAGTTGCTTTTATTTTGAAAACCTTGCTGTTTAGTTTAATTTAAGTAAATCAGTCATTGTTAGAACAGTATGAAAACTGTTGCAAATATTATTTCGGATTTACGTTATGCTAAAACAGGTGAAATTTTATGTCTACAAATTGTTTCTCCTCTTATGAATTTGATGAGAATGAGTCAACATGTGTTGATCCCGACTGTAGAAGCACGCTGAGTGCGTGTGTTAGGGGTGTCCCTATTTCTCTTTCTCCCTTCCTAAACGAATCAGGTTGTTTTGCCCACACTGTAACTCTACACAATGTAACTAGCCATTCGATCATTATTTATCTGCTAATAAAGCTGTCACTGTATGTCACATAAAAAGATGTTTTTATAAATTTCATGACACGTTTTCAGCAAGGATCAGCGCTTTTGTAAAAGGCTAATATAAATAGTATATTGCTTAGATGTTCATGTTTGTACTGGGGTATTTGGGTTAATAGCGACTAATAATGTACATCACACTGACACTGACTAAACTTTAAACATACCTAGTATTACTGTGCTCTAAAAATGATTCTTAATTATTAGTAAATTTCCATGGAATGATAATATTTTACATTAAATAAATTTTTCATATTCTTTAAAAGTTTCTTAAACTAATTAATAAACATCAATGACATATCCTTTTATATAGCTCGCTAACGTGTATTCGATAATAGTTTCTTAGCTATTATAAAATCTTATGGAAACAGGTTTTGTAGATCCAATTATTTTGAAATTATATGAAATTTATATTTTTTCTTACAAATAAAACTGCTGTATTAATAAATTTCATGTTTGTACTTCGTACGTAAATATATATGTCAAATATAAAATAGTGAAAAAGTTCTAACACAAAATGATTTTAAAGTACCTATTTATTCGACTAGTTGTAAGGAGGTATAGAAGGGAGCATATTAATTTATACATGTTGGTTATCCAAAGAAAAAAGTATAAATGATCAAATATATTATATATATATATATATATATATATATATATATATATATATATATATATATATATATATTTATTTCTATGTTGTACACACAATTTTCATGGTCATCTTGAAGACCACACATTTATTATTACAGCGCCGATTTTTTTTAAAGCCACTTTTGGTATTCCAAGAATATGAAGGAAAACGAGAGGTTTAAATGCCTCAAATGGTGCACCACTAAAAAGTCAAACCCTAGCAAAGTTGACCGAGTGCAGACTTTTATAAATTATTCTCCATGGGATGTACTTTAATCTGTCAAAATGTACATAACACTTCACTTGTCAGAGAATTTGCATAGAATTCCTCGTGGTATAGTTGAAGTAATATCATAAACAGGCCTGTTGTACGCCATCAGTTTATTTGGTTTTGAATTAAATATATACGTATGCTTATTTATTTGTTTAATTTTTAGGGCTTCTTTTTGGGCTTAATGCGATATGTTGTCTGAGTACAAGCCTGCGTCACCTTCATATACAACTTGGAGTGGTATGTTTTTAGAATTCTAAGATTTGTAAGGCAATTTCCCTTTTATTATCAGGTTGATTTAAATCAGTTTTTATTTTGGAATTTTATCCTCCTAAAAGAGTTTTAACAATACCTGTTGATTTTATCGATTATTACCCTCAGATGACATATTAAATATAATTAATTTTTAGCTAATGCAACAATAAATATTTAAAAATTAACCTAGATGGGGTTTAAAACTAGCGGAACCAATTAACGAAACTTCGTTCGTAAGATACATATTTCTAAGCTATAATGACAGTTCGACTATGCTTTGTGATTGAGATCAAATTTGATACTCCTATTAGATAAGTAGGCCCTATATTAGTTGTCCTTGCTTTATTTATAACACTCCACTATTAGTGTTTATTCATTACGTATTCCTTACAACGGAATCCGAGTGTAAAATTGAAATCAGAAATGCCGTTATCGCTATTATCCAAAGCTGTCAGATTGGATTCTTAATTACTCATTATGTTCATTACAATGATTAAAAATAATGGTCTGCAATCATATCACAGTTATCACAATCATACTAGAATTGATGAACGTGACTGTACACTAACAATCAGCCACCCAAAGCTGAGAGTTGAGCTAATGAATGTCTTAATTACTGCTAAATAAAAACACGATTTAAAGAGCATTTATCGCACACAAAATATGGAAGAGTTGACAAATCTGCTGTAGCCAAGCACTGCATTGAATCAGGACACAGAACATCAATTACAAATCTAAAATTAATAAAGAAATAACAAAACCAATGAACTTGAATGCTTGGGAAACACTATACATAAACAGAAGTAAAGAAAAACTCATGAACAATGAAGAGGGCCTATTGAAAATTCCAATCTTCTTTCTTCTGAATTTATTCAAAAATTAAACTCTAGTCAAATATAATTTTTTTCATACTGGCTGAAATATTTCCAAAATTTTTGTATTTACATTTTACACCATATGTTAATTTAATATTAATTTTAACAAACAATATGTAAATATTTATTTGTGGAGTTGCCTGAAGATGAAACCTTTGGTTTTGAAAGGCCTCGCCCGAAATAATAAACAATTTGGAAAAGTAGTGTTTTTATTAATATTTAATAATATTTAAAAGAATTTCCAATTGCTCCAAGAGTCTACAATTAATTACTGCTGTTGTAATGACTTCTCCTGTCATTATATTCACTGCAATGGTTCAAGATAATGGTTTACATAGTTAGTTTCGGTCTCAGGAGTACCCGGATGGGGAAATAGACAGAACTGGGTTTAGAAGATTTACTGATTATTATTACAATTTTTTAATTATTTTGGACATTTATAAAGGTTGTAGTATCCATTGGTTTATTATCATATATACAAATAGCATTTTCGATAACTAAAACTGTTTTTAAAGTTTTTAAATAAAATCTTTATTTATAGGTCTCCTAGTGGGAATGTAGACACTTTTTTTTCTAAATTCGAAAAATTATTGACATGCCTGACTAACCAACGTCAGGAATTTGTCGTGATGGGGGATTTCAACATTGACGCGTTGGACAACACTCAACATTCCACAATTCGATTAGTCGATTTACTTAGGTCATTTGACCTGGAGTTACTAGTCAGAACTCCGACGAGAGTGACGGCTACAACACAATCTGCTATCGACAATATCATCACCAACCACTCAAGTGTCGCGGTGTCTGTAGTGAATACAGCTGTCTCAGACCACTATGGCCAAGTCGGCTATGTACCCCCATACATGGTCGTTAGTGGGGTACAACTCAAAAGGGAGCCCAAAATTTAACAAACAGTAAGAGACATAAGGCCAGAAAACATCGCTCACCTCAACACTCCTCTTTCTAAAGAAAGATGGGATTTTCTAAATTCATTCCAACCTGTAGAGCAGCAGTTTAGATTGTTTAACGACACTCTAAATTTCCACATTAACATTTGCTGCCCTACAAAAATGATCAATGTTTGCGAAAAAAACTTCCAAAAACAACTGGATCACAGCGGGTATCTTAGTTCTTCTAGAGAAAAACTAAAATTTTTCTCCGAAATTTACAAAACCACTTCAAACGAACAATTTAAAACTTTTTTCAAGAATTACAAAAAAACATACAGGAAAGTGATCCAAGCTGCAAAAGCATATGATGTCTCAAAATCTATTCTCTCTTCCAAAAATGTTTCAAAAACAACTTGGGGCATCATTAATAATAAAACGAAAACTCATAAATCAGTCAAAATTAAAATTGGGTCTAGGCTTGTGGACGATGAAACGGAGATTGCCGATCAGTTTAATAACTTTTTTGCATCCGTTGCTGATGGGCGGGGTCCCCGGCCATCTGAACCTCAAGTACGCCCCTTGCAAAGACAAAGCCCCACATCGTCAATGGTGTTGGCGCCCGTCGTTGAGGATGAGCTTCACCGAATTATTCAGCAGCTCCCAGCCAAAAAATCAAACGACCTCAATATAATGTCTCCATGGCTCATAAAAAAAATGCTGCAAGCATTTAGTGAGACCCTTAACCCAATTAGTAAATTATTCATTCCAAAAAGGAGTGTTTCCCTCTCTCCTGAAAATTGCTAAAGTTATTCCTATTTTTTAAGAAAGACGACCCAGCTTCAATTACTAACTATCGGCCTGTCTCAATTTTGCCAGTGATAAGCAAAATTTTTGAAAAGCTATTTCTTATAAGAATGCTTCATTTTTTGGACAAATACTATCAGCTCTCAAGTGAACAATTTGGTTTCAGAAAGGGCAAATCGACAACAGACGCAGTTGTGAGTCTTGTCGATATGATTGTAGAGGGAATTGAATGTCGAAACCACACAATGAGTGTGTTTTTTAGACCTGTCCAAAGCATTCGACTGCGTAGATCACGGTACACTGCTCGACAAACTTGAGTCCCACGGCATTCGAGGCGTGCCTCTTAAATGGCTTAGCTCGTTCCTAAGTCAGAGATCCCAAGTTGTCCAAATATCAAATAAATCATCCAAACCAATAGACCTGAGATATGGAGTCCCTCAAGGGTCTATACTCAGTCCTGTGCTTTTCCTGCTTTACGTGAACGATATAAAATCATCGCTTCTGCATGGAAAATTGGTGCAGTTTGCCGATGATACGACTCTTTTTTTCAATGCAATGTCAAGCGAAGTTTTGGAACAACAGGCTTTTGTTGACATCAACAACTGTGTCCAATACTTCCACAGCCTCAATCTAACAACAAACTCTTCAAAAACCAACGTTTTAAATTTTGCCTTGCGCACTGCAGGCAACCAGTGTGAGCCGGCCATTTTGTTAGATGACTCCACACTGGAAGAAGTCTTCTCTTCAAAATTCCTAGGAATGCACCTCGATCGAGGGCTGACTTGGAATGAGCACATTGACCATGTTTGCGCAAAAATCTGCTCAGGGCATTTTTGTTTTGAGATCTTTAGCCAAATACTGTCCGAGTCAGGTACTGATTACGGCGTATTACGGCTTGATTTATCCCCATCTTGCCTACGGAGTGGTCCTTTGGGGAGCTTGCGCAAACACTCAGTTTCAAAGAGCATTCAGACTCCAAAAAAAAGCAATTAGAGTAATCGCCAAAATCAAATTTAGAGAGTCGTGCAGGGAAGCTTTCAGGAAATTGCAGCTGTTGACTCTGCCGTGCCTCTACATTTTGGAAACAACTTTGTTTTGTGTGAGTAAATGTGCCTTAACCAGAGGCCAAGACATACACATGTATGAGACGCGTGGCAGAGCAAACTACCGGACTGGGAGACACAGAACGGTAGTTTATGAACGCCTACCCTCGCAAGCGGGTGTGCAGTTCCTCAACAGACTGCCCAATTCAAATAAACATGCCCCCAACGCCTAAGGCGTTAAAGACTCGCCTCAAACGCTTCTTGGTGTCTCAGGCATTCTATAATGCGGGTGAGTTTTTGGCATTTGACTGGGAGACCGCCCAATTAGAAGACTGACTCTGCTGTGCCAAGTGGGCTGCATTGGCGAAGAATGAAAGGGCGTGATTGTAAAATTGTAAGTATGAATGTGTATTGTGTGTATGAATGCTTGGAATTTTAGAAACCCCGTATTGACGTTTGCCATACAATGTATATACAATGTCGCTGCAATAAAAAGATTTTGATTTTTGATTTTGATTTTGAAACTTGAAATACACGTTACCTTAAACCTGTGCCTGTTTTTCTGCTACACGAGACTTTCAATAACTAATTATGGTCTTCTCAATCTCATAACAACAATCTTATGAGGTGATTTGTGAAAGTGGGACCGTTATAAGCTTTCACTCCTATGTAAGCGGTCAATGAATATGGTGTGCCTCAGGGATTAGTGCTGGTATTGGTTTGTGAGTTATTTCCTCCTTATCTCTGACCATTCATAATTAATTTCTCCTTTTTGGTTTCTAGCACATAAGTTCCTACCGAACGAATAAAAAAACACATTCTAAATTATGAAAAGAAACAAAATATTATTTTTTTTAATGTGGTGTTTAACATTTCAATTTCTTCTTGTTATCTCAGATTTTTGTAGTACATAAGGTCTTAAATATTTCAAATGTATCCACTGAACATTTACACACCTTTTAAGTACGCGTTTTAAATTGTTAAAATCCAGTAAACCATGATGTTCACAAGAAATCACGTAAATCTGATCTATTTTGGGGGAAACAGGATTTGCATGTTGTTCAGTGACACAAAAATTAAAAAACAATAGATTTAGAAATCTGCAATCTGATCTGGTTTATTCTATTTGTATGACATAAGGTTGTTTTTATCAAGTGCATGTTTTTAGAGTTTAGTGTACTTGCAGTCGACATACAACATGGTTGTTGTAATTCCTGACTTATGCGTGTCACAACATTCTAGTATGATTTATGTATTTTAAGATATATCGTAGTTAGCTGTTAGGTTAATTATTCACCTGATGAAGAGATCAGATTTGCAGATCTTGATACTGCTACTGATTGTTTTTTGTATCACTGCACGTTTGCATGTGTCACGAAACCTCTGATTCCTTCACAATCCTTCCATCGTCCTAAAACAAACTTCAAAAACAGAATATATCTATTTTAGTGGTACTAATACACTAGTTACACCAGTGAGAGTTATTTAAAACAAATGATTAGGATGCAGAGGGAGGATGTATTGAAATTTAAAATGTAATTAGTATATTAAAATTTGTAAAAAATTGTAAAAAAATAAAAAAAAATATTTACAAATATTGAATATTACTATTAAATAAACTTGTAACCTACTTTATTCCACTTCCAAGCACAGCAAATTTTTCTATAAATACAAACCAGCGTAAATCTGTGTTTTTTCAACCCATTCTTGTTTCTTCATTAAATTTTAAATATTACATTTTAAAAGAAACAACTTATAATAGTATAGTTTTTAACTTATACAGTTTGAAGCAAAGTTATATAATCACGTGACCTAGAAACCAAGCTCTAGTAGATCCCTAGGGCTCTACACACAGTTTCATTAACTGCTAATTATCATTCAAACACGGGTACTAATTGGCTAATTAACATAGAGTTATAGAGTGTCTCTGTTTTCACTATACAGATTTAATGAAAGACTTCAATGGGTTAAGTGAAATAATAAGAAATTTAATTATCCACAAAGAGCTGGAACCGTAATTTATCTACAAAACATTTGTTTTTTTACAGGGAAGGCATTATAATAAAAAATATAAACTTATTTTAATTCATTTGAATGCAGCAGCTATATAAACAAATGAAGCATGTTTTTGTTGGCTGTAATAAATTATACTATAAGTTTTCTAACTTTTAATTTGTAATACTTAATTAGGTTTTGTAATATTAAATAACACACATATTATATACTGAAGCATTTGTGAACTTAATTTGTCAAAGGTTACAAGTTGGATGTGAATATAATAATAATAAATAATATAAGCAACTATTAGGCATATTAAAAAATTACTGAAACATAATTTAAACTATGATTCGTTAGTATTAGTTGTAAATACATATCATAAATAACGAAATGTCAATTTTAAACACGTTTTTATTAAAAGTTTGTTTCTGCATAATGGATGCATAATAGTCGTTCGTAATTCCGACTGCTTAGATGCTTCTTTCAGTAAAACGCTTCCGCTTTCGTGGATGTGCTCAACATCGATGTACTCTTAGACATAGTTTGACCTTAGTTGTATTATAACTCAACTGTTATTTGTATTATACTTAACTTAGTTGAAAGATACAACTAATTGGATAATGTTTAGTTGAAGCCAAAAGTAACCCAAAATACGCCTGGTTTGGAAAGTGGTGACATTTCAATTTTGGGACATTGTCAAATTTACTCATAGCTGACATGGATATCACTAAGAGAGGATGATCCCTTTCGTCAACGCCAGAGTAGAAGTAGACTAAATTGTATTCCGTGAGGATGAGGTCTAGAATATTTAATGTATAAATTTTAAAAGAGAATTTATTCCAGCAAATTCACTTAAACTTACTCAGGAATAAGAGTGCGCTCATACGTCAAATGCTGGAACAAGAGTTACTCTTAAGTTAAATATTATAATTATTTTATGAATAAATCTCGTTTTGGAGACTAAGTGACTGCACTTACACACACACACACACACACACACACACACACACGCACGCACGCACGCACGCACACACACACACATTAATTACATTTGTATAAATGGCAATAGCCGAATTTAATTGTAGATTACGACATTTTGTCAAGCATTTAATCGTCTGTCAATAGTCAAGTTTAATCAAACAGTTAGTGGTTATATTTATTGTTAAAGTGATAATACACTTTTTAATATACCAGATTGTAAAAATATATTATTGCACGGAAGGAAAATGTTTGAAGAAACATTTTCCCGTTTCACCTGAATGCCCCAATTTATCCAAATTAAAACAATGATAATGTTTCAAGTGTTCCTCTAGTAGTAGTATCACAGTCCTGTATACACCGTTTTACATACACCAAGACTTCTTATCACATACACTTTTTGAAGGCTAAGCAACATACAAACTCCTCAAAACGTTAAGATTTCTCATGTTTTTGACATTTAAATACTTTTTTTGTAATTTACACACATTGAAGAAAGTAAAAAAGAATTCGATACACTCAAGACAATACAGAAGTAACTAATAATATATTTGTATAATTTTTATACAGTAAACCAGGTATCTTTCTTGCAGTATATATAGTGTGGGAGACACATGAATGAGAATAAACATAGTGAGAGTAATGTATCTAAATGAATACATGCTATGTAATATGGTGATGTAACATCCTCTTTCCATTAGAGTTATCCACAGTTATCACAAACTTCGCCCATAAAATGACAAAAATCTACGATTTTAAAACATCAACGCACTTTGTTTAGTCTAAAATTATTTAAATACGTTTACATATATTTTGTAAACTTTCAATGGATCTGGTTTAAAAAAAAATGTACTTCATGAAGATATTTTTACTGAATTTTTGAGTTAAGGTTCTGTTGAACTTCTGTCATCATCCAAATGAGTGACTCACATGTCGGAAACACAGTGAAATGTAGTTCACAGGCCAGTTCTAAAATAGAACCAGTCTTCCGAAGGCTAGTATAATAACCCACAAGTTACAATAATGTATCGAACCAACATTAATTTAAAGATGTTGTAAAAACTAGGAATCACTTTGTTGTTGCCTCCAAAAGAAACATCTGTACATGACGTTTCTAGAATTACTAATTCTTTATCAAAAGTATGAAAAATATCAAGTATACAAGAAAGGTAACAAAACTAGCATATTTATGTCTCCATTTACCTAATGTGGTGTATAAATTAAGTGTTGTCACCTTTCGCATTGTGCAGCTGTATCTTTATGTTTTTTCTTACCTAAACACATAACTACTAAGTTCTGTTAACTCCTGATACTCAGACGATAGTAAAGAAGGGAACTGACGATTTTTATTCGTATGTTTAATTAGCTCTAACGTATTTATTGCCAACTGTAGAATACTGTAAGAACAGTCATTAGCAAACAATGCATGTGTTTTAATGAAATAGTATATTTATCTTTAATATGCATTCATAACAATTAAGTAGTAATTCTTTGGTAAGAGACTAGTATAAGGAAAACGCAATTTATTCACTGAAGTAATTTCTACACTTTTCATTTGAAGTTTCTGTTCTCCACACAAAGGGATCATTTTAATTGTAAATATTGAACTTTTATGAAGAAGCAGTCGAACAAGCAGTCGCTAATTACTGGCTAGAGAATGAGAAAACTATTTACGTAACTTTTTTTATAGTACTTGTATTAGTTTTTAATGATATTTATTTGTGTGAATGTGCACAGAACATTTAACACAATTTTTATTTTAATGGGTTTAATTTATGGTAAACATTTAACAATTGACAAAGTATTTATTACAATAACTGGTGGCTTTTGGTTAAAAACACGTTATTTAAACGTGGGACCATCTGTTAAGTGTGTTAATGTACTATCTATCGATAGGGGGGTTTGGCACAGTATTAGATAGAGAGTTTTTTATATATTTTTTCTAAACATTAGTTTAGCTAACTTGGTTCTGGATTAATTTTACAGCTTGAAATGGTGAATTATTTTTATAAAGTTTTACAGATAAAGATATGCAGAAACAAATATTCTCATGCACGCATCTTGTATATCCAATTTGTATCAATAAATGGAGCAAAGTTTTTATTCGGAAGAAGGATAAATATATTTATTATTTTTGGCAACCAACTAAATAATACTGCAGTTATTTCAAAACATCAACAAATGAATTCAAATTCACGGAGCACAGCAGGTACCGAACGCTAACAAATTTATGTGTATAAAACCTCATGATGAGTAAAGTAAGAGCCTAATTATAAATAGTTGAAAACGAATTATAATAATTTCAACAGATGCCTAGACCCAGGTTCCGTATTTTTACATACTGTAAAATATTTTTGATAAGTTATGACGGCATCTCAGATGTGCTGATTAGCCCAAACTCCCAGATATACCAAGATCATACTTTGTTCTTCTGTACACTAATACCAGTAATTTATATACTAATATAACTAATGTTCAATCTCAAAAGCTGTTATTGTTAAAATTGTGGCCTCGATTCTGATGGCTTTGGATTACAACATTTTTTATTCGTTCCAAACCACAAATATACAGGATCAAAAAGTTATTTCTATTTGGTATTAACTAGAAAATCACGTGGTATATGTTTCCTTTCTAATTGGATATTCTTCTTATTAGCTTCAAACCTAACTATCCAATAATTTTACATTATTCGTGAGAAATTTTCTTCTTTAAAAATTGTTACAGTTTCTTTCTTTAACCTATAGAAACCTTGTAGTATACCGTAGTATGAATGAGGTATATACTAAAAACAATCTTAGCCTTCAGGTTTGATGATAAACATATTTATTATGTATGACGCTTTGATGAATTGTAATAACACTATAACTGTGACGATTCGCTAACTAACTTACTTATTAAACCAAATATATTCCTAATATCCTCAACCTGAACACTCCCTTTCTGACATCGCATACTCCCCCGATAATTGTCCACATAAAATTATCTTCTTTAACTGAACGATCACAAATCTTAGCTCCACGAATAGACACACACGAGTCTGCTTTTAGTCTCTGTTTAGTCCTCATACTCACAAATCTTTACACACCGAGGAAATATATATTCTACTGTTTTAATGATATACGTAAAGAATTGCGTTGTATTAAACCTGGGATTAAAGAGAAGCATGGTGAGAGCTGTCAGACAGAACAAAATAAATATGTCACAATGGTTTCATTCATATTTCACTCTGGCAGCGCTTTGTTTTTTAGATTTTGTTGCTTAATTTTATAGAGACAAAAAAATTTGCAATTGTATGGTTAAAACTATGAATTAATTTTCTAGTAAAACTCATGGTTCTTTCAATGCTATCTTTCATTAGTAATTTGATCAATATTACCATTTGGTCATGTTTGTTTTATAAGTGTTCTTGTAATTTGCTGTTTCCCTGCTAGCAGAATTTGCTTTTTATAACATTCACTTATATTATATTCACTTGTAATTTGCTGTTTCCCTGCTAGTAGAATTTGCTTTTATAACATTCACTTATATTCCTGTAATACAAAAAAATGATATTATATACCTCAAATTTTTATTAATGCTTTTTCCATAAAACATTTAATCACTTTCCAAATAACCAATTCTTATATACATTTCTTTTATAGTAACATTAAAATCGAACTGCAAACTTTTTTTTAAATTGGTGTTAGGGAATAATTTTTAATTTTTTAATTTTCATTAACATCTTGTTATGAAAATTTGAAACGTTTGAATTAAATTAAATACTAATCCAACCTTGATTTAACATTTTGTGTAAACATGTATAAATTTAAAACGTGTTACGTTATTTACGAGGTGTGTTGGAAAGATTTATATTGATATGGTAGAGTATCGTGCATTACGATTTTAATATCTCCTTTTATATGAGAAGTTTAAAAACAAATAAAGTTTTTAATTAATTCGTTTCAATTAAATAATTAGAAATTAAAATTAATCATTCAGCAGTTATTTTCAATCGAGAGGTTTTTATATCAGTAAAATATTTCTCACTCACCAACCTGTCCCAGTTATAACTCATTCTTTGATGGCAATTGCCCTTCCGCCTCTTTCTGCTGTTTATGTCGGAATGAAATACAGCTTCCGATTGGTTTAAGTGTCGAGAGGGGTTCTCCAATTCCGGTGGTAGTCATTTATATTTTCATTGCCTGTCTGGTTGTAGTTGTGCTCATAATCTCTGTGACACTAGTTTCAATAAAAAGCCAAGGTTCATAAAACGATCTCTTACTTTTCTTTGTAAGTTATAAATGACAAAATTCTTTCTATTGGTTTAGTAAATTATTTTAAACACAGGTCATATTTAATAATTTTGTTTAAATCAAATAAAATGTTCAATTAGAATTTACTGTAAATGTAAGAATTGTAACAATTCCGCTGAAGTTGGTGGTATTACTGTTAAAATATTCACCTCCCAATAAAGAAGTAAGAGATGACTTAGTAAATTTGGTTTGGCTTTTTTATATAAGCTAATTAATAATACTGTACAACAGCTATTATATTTTAGACCGTAACCATACTTACACTCTTCATACAAACTGAGCAAAATAGAAAGGACTAGAGTGTAGAATAATGGGGTGAAAACTTTCTGTAACTCAAATGAAACGTCTAATTATTAATTTAGTCGATAAACATAAAAACACTGCTGTATTCCGAGAAAGTTCGTGCAAAAGTTGACCCCAATGTCAATACATCATTATACGAGTGTATTTTTTAAAGTATAGATATAGTTTTTACGTAAGCTAATCAAAATATTAAATTGTCTTTTAGTTAATTGTCTGCTAGTAAATTGTCTTTATTTTTTCACAACTATTTTGAAATAATCCTGAGTTATATTGCATATATTGAGTTAAATCATAAGATACTTCAATTGCGTTGTTATGCTCTTTAATTAAAATCTCTCTCTCTCTCTCACACACACACACACACACACACACACACACACACACACACACACACACACACACACACACACACACACACACACACACACACACACACACACACACACACACACACATTTACATATACATATATTAATTTAAAACCCATCATAGTAAGCTTTAAACAGTTTTAGTCAGACGGAAAGGACTAAGCTCAAAGAAGAAGTATATATATGATGATAGTAAGGGAAATCATAAAAATATTTCATTTTCGTTGTTATTCCCTGTCATTACAATATTATAACGTAATTGTTTTAGATGTTCTTTTAGACTTTTGGGCATAGTTATTAGTACATAAAAATATTAATTTAAGACTCATCATAGTAAAGCAGCAAACAAGAAGAAGTAAAATGTTTAGTTTTAGTCAGACAGAGAGGAGCAAACTCAAAGTTGCTTCATTATTCAACAATAATGAGTTGATATAGTCTTTCTTCACCGCCACCTATGCATATGACACCTCAATCAGAAGTTAACATTCTGCAGATTAGAATACATTCAGGGATAAACCTGAACTTCATTGAAACAGGCTTTGTTGATTTAAATATCCAATATTTTACAGAACTAAAACAAAAATCTTACTATGTATTTTACAATTTCGTTAATCAACTGATTAAATTTATTTTTAAGTGTTCTTGAGTAAATGTGTATGATGATAGTAAGGACAATATTATTTCAAATTTCACATCGAGGAAAAAATGCTTATATACACTGCAAATATATAATCTAATCACATGACCTGGAAAACGGATTTCAAATAATCATTTTTAACAAAGATTGGAAAACAATCTCTCAATTTTCTCTATGTATGAGTTATGACAGCTATCTAATCAGAATCTAACCTAATGCAGAAGGGAACAAGAAAAGGGCGAGTGAGACACGTCTGAGGGCTTGTAAATTGGAAGTTAATTTGGAGAGAAAAATAATTCCAGTTTATATAAGGAAAAATACAGCAGAGGAACAAACTAAGGAAAGTGGAGTGAAGATGAGACTATTTAAGAGGTAAAAAGAAAGACAGGCAATAAGCTATGCAAACCTGTTCAATTTTTGTAAAATTAGTTAATTTAATGTCCAAAATATTTTATTGTGAAAAGTGATGTTTTCAACGTTTCTGAGATTATAAATTATAGGGCATAAGTTTTTCGTATAGTTTTTAAATATATTAAATTTTAAGAGCCATATACTCTTTAATCACTTTATCAGTTAATCACTTAAAGTTCACTTGTTTTTTTATCAATAACAAGTGAACTCCTCATTCAATCAGTTACACAGCACCAGTTTCCCCATATAGATGATTTTGAGACAAAAACAACAAAAAAAGCATTTATAAAGTAACCAGTGTGAAGATATTCATATATATCTTGAAATTATATTACTTATAAATCCCTTTTTTAAATCTGACGTTGTTTTGAAATTGCGTCTGTATTTATAGTACATACATTAACTTTGCCTACGTTTAACAGTAAGTCCATATTTACGTCACAAGAATAATGTATTGATTATGTGATAGCAAATATATTTTATTTTAAATTCATGCAAAATGATCTATTATAACAGTAACGTTTAAAAAAGGTTCGTTGTAAAGTGATTGTAAAGTATAAGGTTAGGTTGGCAACATTGATCGCCTTCCGTCTGTCAGCATCCTGAGGTTCTGAATAATAAATATCTCTCCACGCTCCCCATATCTTCACGTATTCCTCCCCACTGTCACTCTAACCCCATCATTTCTCTATTACATCATTCCTCTTACTCTTACTACTTATAGAAATTAGAGGTGTGTTTTAAATTAAAAGATGAATCCAAAGGTTTCATATTTAAATTAGAGGAGTAAACCCAAATTAAGGTGTTCTCCTTAAGTTCCATTACTTCCATTACTTACTTGAATATTGACTTCCCTATTTCTTGATTCTTTTTCTCTTACGTGTTTAATACACCCGACTACGGCGGACACAGCTTACTAGTAAAGGTGGTACACACGATTGAGTCGCAGTGAAGGTACGGGTTTTCAGGTTTTCACTCTCTCGATGATAACGAGCAAAATTATAAATTCTTTGTTATAAAATGGACTTAGTTGTCTTTCTGTTATTATGTTATTCTGACCATGCTTATCAAACTGCTTATAGTTTATTAAATTGTATATTTTGTTTTTTTACGAGTATATTACTATGAAATGACTCACTTAGTTTTTGAAATTATTTAACCACGCACGACAATGTACCTTGCAGCCTAATTGTTCACCGATTAGTGAATTTTATTCTGGATCTGAAATAAATGTAAGCTATTAATACACATTGGTAATATAACAAATATTGCTCTGATTTATCTCAGCAGAATTAATTACATTTTTATTACATTGCTGAAACACAGCATTGAAGAGTGAGTTTTAATAAGTAGTGAAAATTTATTTTTTGTAAATCGCTTTAATTAAAAGGGTAGTTATTAAAATACTGTCACAATAAAAGGCCCTATCACATTTATTGATAACAAAACTTTATGATCTTACTTTAACCAAGCACTAGAATGTAATTGAAAAATACAAAATACATTATTTTAGCGTATAAATTGTAGAATCTAACCACTGTTACTTTTTAATTCTCTTAAAAGTTTTTTAGTATAGACCAAAGAGATAGTTCGGTTGATAATCTGTGGTAATGGAAAACATAAAGGAATTGGGCGTGTCACAAAAAAGTTTCCAAATGTGCAATAAAAAACATTTATGAAAAAGTAACCGGTGTTTGTTTACGTGAAAATTAAGTGTTGTTTAATTGTACAGAATACTGGACGTTAATAATCAGCAATTTATTGACGTTGGTAAGTAGATTTCTTAAGAGTATAATTGTATTTTAAGTGATTAATTCAACATTTTAAATTACATAATTCAACTGTAATATAAACTAAGATTGAAACTGACAAAGTCTAAGGTTAATAAGTTGACTGGCATCGAAGTTTAAAAGTGATTACCAGGAGAGATATCATCTCCAACAAAACAACAAATGTCACAAAAAGCGATTGTACTTTTGACATAAATGCGAATGTCACACAAGAGTATAGTGACTGTCACAATGTCACACACTGGCAGTCACGTGACGTCTGTACAATATCACGTGATCTCATCTCTACAGCCCTTCTGGGAGTTGATAGTGCTACTGGTTTTGTGCAAGCCCCTCTACTTGAAATTTTCTACATTCTGGAAAAGGTAGTAAAAATTCATTAACGAAGGTGTTACTCATGCTTTCTTCGTAAGTGGTAATACAATTTACCCGTAGTTATCAGGGGAGTAAGTTTCATTAGTTTACCATTGCACCAGTAATAGAGTGATTTGGACCTTAAACGTTTTTATCTATACTATCTAATATTTCTATGCGTCTCATTACCTTCAGTTCTAAAGATTTCTGTTTTGAAATTGGTTTACTATTTATCAGTTGGAATAGTACAATTAAAAAAAATAATAATAATTTCCACATAATTATAAAATGATTGTTCAGTTTTATAAATAGCTATTTTATTATTTTGTTTTATTTAGGCAACGTAAAAAAAATTAAACCATTGATTTAGATAAGCAGACCTAAAAATTAGGAGACACATGTGGGCGTTTTTTTGGTATTTTTTACTTCATTCTATGCTAAAACATTGTTTATAGATTCAAAATATATATTCTTTAATAAATTATATTATTCCATTTCATCGTTAAATTTTTCTATAAAATAATAATGGTGTTTGTATTCCATATACAAACAATGTTTCCACGAATTCCAGGTCAGCTGTAGGGAGTTGTAATACTATTAACTAAAACGAATTAAAAATTATTATTGCATACACCCAATTCAATATTCTATTCGGAATGAAAATATTGTAGTGAAACATGTATAGTTTAAACGTGATGGGGGAAATGGGAACTAAACCGATCCAGTATATCAACGGTGTTTGGATTGTTTTAGTGTTGGATTCTCTTCTTGTTATATTCATGATCTCTGTTTATTCCTGTTGGAATTGACTGTCGTAAAATGATATTGTCTGGTTTAAACCTTTTATTAACAAAGAGTTAATTTATTCCTTAATTTATAGTGCAATGTATAAACTGTACTTGCTACATAATAACCTGATAATAAAATAATCCCAATAAAATATTATGTAGTTTTTAATTCTTTATAGTAGGCTACACCATTGGAAAAACGTATTTTTAATTCAGCAACTCTATAAGGATAATTAAAGTTATTACGATGCACAGTAGGCTAGCTGTCTTAGTGATTTAAGTCTGCCTGTGCATAGAAAGAATTTTTGACAATAATATTATGAAATGTAAAACGTAACACATCAGTTACTTAATAGTGTTTTTAAATCATACGATGTTTTTTATTAATGCTGGATTTTGTTTTTGATGAAGTTTTAAATATAAAAATACAATTTAAAAAAGTTTTATTTGGTTTTTACACTTTAATTAAATTTGTACTATTATGTCAAAATTTGGCAAAAATTTGTCATGTAAATAAAAGAATGAAAACTTTCTCAGTTTCATTTATTAATTTAAATGAGTCTTAAAATGAATGTATGGTATGTAATATACTCTGAACTAATTACTCATATATAGACCAGTAGAAAAAGTATTAACTAAGAAACTTTCCTCATCTATATACTTATACAAAAGGCCTAATGCAAATTCTCCTACCCAATTTACTTTATTTAATATAATTAACTATGATCCATTATTGACCATAAGACTTTTTTACAAACTAGTAAGCATTGCGCCTGAGACATTATTAATACACCATCATTGTACATTTTAATTATGAATGTTGTATTTTAAAACAATAAAAAATAAAACGACTCAAATTTAATTGTAATGAATTCTATTAATATAACTTTTCTTGTAATATTACAACATTAAGTAGTTAATGTAGTACTACATTAAGCAACATCTGCATTCTAAACTCACAACTTTATGAAAGATGTCAAATTTCCCTAATGTAATCCTAACCATACTAATTAAGTAATTCCAAACTTTGGAACACTAACTTTGTTGGTTTAATCATATTGCTCTGTCTTTATTACAGTCCGACTAAAGTTTGTTACCTTATGCTACATTATGATACTATTGTTACAACACATTGTAATAATTCAAACATTAGTACAATATATTAATGTTACTTTTGTGTCACAACTACTATAAGACGAGAATGAAAAATCTCAAATAGAAAATAACACGTGATAATTATTTAAATTTGTTAGTTTTCATATACATGTTAATAGCAAAAAATAATTAGTTTGTTTTCAAATGTATTTTACAAAATTTTGCATTGAGTACAACAAGATGCTCCAAATGATAAAATATAAAGAAAAATACGTACAAATTTACCTTAAGCCAAACAATTGTTTAGTAGAGCATATAAAGTTGAGTAAAGCAAAACTTTATAAATTCAGATATATTACGAGTGGTGTATGCAAACTTCCTGACAGTGTATGTTTTCTGTTCACTTTGACAGTTTACAATACATCTTACAGTTGGAGCATAAATTAAAAATATGTAGGAACTCGTTTTATCTAGCGTTTGACTTTATAGAGGTACCCTGATCTTTGGTACAGGTATTTAAATCTCTTATTTGTCTTTATAGTCTTTCAATACCAAAAGTTGCTTTCCATTTTTGTTTTTTAATTCAACACTGCAATAATAAATTACTGGTCTCCAACATAAGGTTGTCTTGTACACAATGCTGTTTCTTTCCGTAATACATACAATAATAGTAATAGTATTATTTTAACAAAAATAAAACATAGCTGTCACCCAAGGAAGAATGGTCAATGGAATGACCAATGAAGTATTGCGGCGTTTTTAAGGTAGAGGGAATACAATTAGCAACCCTTCCCTCTGTAATACAGTGTAGATTTACTGTATTACGTACCCCAGTCTGTATCTCATGTAGGCAAGTCCACTATCTGTACCCACGGTCTATGCGTGTTCATTCAAGTACTAATTGCAGTATGAGAACGATTTTACTGTCGGCAGACTACTGGTAGTTCTGAAAATTTCAATCTATGTAGTACTATCTTCTCAATACTTTCTTGCTTGCTTCCAAAACACCAAAACGAAATTTTCAAATTGTAGTTGGTTAGGTGTATCACATTGACTGCCATGTGTATCATATATATATATGATAAGTGGATTGCCACTGGAGCCATGTGTATCATTTCTGATACACATGCAATGTTTTGCTCTAGGCCATGTGTATCTAAAACGCACACGTATATAAATGGGATTTAGCATTTAAAACACATTGCTGTGGCCTGGACCAACACATAAATACTTTGAATTTTGGTCCCACCCGTATAATTTGAGCTAAAAAAAAAGCTAAAAACTACTAAATTTTTACGCTGTAAATAAACTTGAAGAATATTTTTTTCATGTATAAAACTTTATTACTACAATCTAAAAATAGTAGGCTATACAGATTGCCTTTAGTAACATAATTTTACCTCATGTTATAAATATTTCAAAACAATACTATAAAAAAATAAAATGAACTAAACTGTCGTTTCTATGTGGTTTTGTTTATCAGTTCTTACACATGATTGTTTAAAGCAAGTCCGGCACATAAATGGCACCAGTCATTCTCTGATCTGTCCCTGAACATATGTACACAGAGAACGTCCATGTGTACCCTTTGCTAGCACATAGTTTTTGTACAGTTTTTATACCATATCGATGACGTTTCCTAGGGTTGTATTGGCGAAAATCCAGGCGGCCCCTCCATGCAATCATACTTTCTTCCACACTCATCTTCTTTCCAGCTGTGTAAACTTCGTTGAACCGTTCAATACACATATTCATGAGATTTTCAATCTTATGAATATTTTTGTATAATTCCCTCCAGTTCGCTCCATTCTATTTCTCTTTCTTTACCAAATAAGGGGAACTTGTAATTGTTTGATTCTGTTTTTTTTATTTTTCCTTCTATTTAGCCTTTCGCTAAACGTCAGTTTTCAGTCTGTTTCATCAAGTGTTTCGTCTCCATCAGCTGCTTCATCTTCTTCAGAAATATCTTCAGTTACGTCTTCTTCAAAATTTTCAGGATCTTATCTATTTCTGCAGCTAGTATTTCTTCGTCCACAATTTCTTCATCAGTATTGTCTGTTGTCTTCATCTTAGCATTTTTATCTATTCCTTGTTTTGAAATGTTTTAACTTTTATTTTTCTGCTTTCTACTTTTCTTGTCTTTTTCATAGTTGGTTTTCTTTTTCTTTACCTTTTTATTTAGTAGCTTCTGAATATTCATCTGATTCATATTCTACTGCGCCTGCTGATGAACCAGCTATTTGATCTGGTTCTAACTGTCTTTGGTAC
>NW_025783798.1:0-25890 GCF_021130785.1 Homalodisca vitripennis
ATTATAAAGATGATAGAAATTCACTCTGAAATACAATGTTATATACACACTTTTTAAATAATTTTCTTGCACCCCATTTTAAAATAATTTCATATGGTATTTAATTGTTTTCTAACCTCCTAATTCTATTGTAAAACTTTATAAATTAATTATAAGTACGAATCAATCTAAATTTAAAATCTAATAATTTTTTAACCTAAATTTATTTTTTCTGCACAAACTAGTTTAAATTTGTTCAAAGATAATAAATTAATTTCCTTTTTAATATTTTCCCACCAATATTCATCTTCGAACCCAATATAGAGAAGAGTATTTGAGAGACTTATGACGCAAGTTTTTAAATAGGAAACCCATTTCTTGTTTTTAACTTCATCATTCTTCTCACAATTGAAATGATAAGTGCTTGGAAACCAACGGTCGGACCAACTTTAATTACGCTGCAAGAACCACATAATCGGTATCCCTCCCTATTCAATATTAAGGCAATATCTTGATTGGAAGGAAATCGTTATATTATATAGCGATATTTATAACGACTTTATGAAGTGTGGATATTAATATTCCCAGAGTATTAATATTAAAAAATTAATCATTGAGACATTTAAGACGACATAAAATATTTTTTGATTAGTAAGGCTCCCAGTGAAATATTCAGTAAAATATGGTTATTAATTAAATATTATCTTGGTTTGTCTTATAAATAAAAAATCAACCAGTTCCTAAATAATAAAAATAATGGAACTTATTTTAAACTTGCAGGAAAAATTAATAATGTTTCAACGTTTATCAGAAAAAAAAATTTTTTTTTTCACTGATATTTTCCACCAGTGAATTGACAAAACCGTTTTATTGTAAATTTAAAAATTCCTTTGGCAAGAAATAAAATATGGTTAACCAAAATATATCAAAACTAAAAAATCAGAGCTTCTCTTCTAAAATAAAATAATAAAGTTATTAAAAATAAAGAGTATCACTTTGGAAATAACTTAAAATAAGAATGTATTTACCACTTCTAAGTTTCACTCAAAATTCAAAAAAAATTAAAGAATTTTTAAAACGTTCTCTTATACACTAAGTTGAACATTAACTTTCAGACGTCTCTGAGCAATTCAGATTACAAACCACTCTCAAACATTTCATTACATGTTCAATTAATTATTACAAATTTAATAATTCACAATAAAAATCCGTTTCCATCGCTTAAATATTAAAAAAATACTACTTTTCTCCAAATTTTTCAATTAAAAAGTTACTTAACAAAAGTTCCAATTTTTAATTCACTTTTCTTGCAAAGTTATGAAACCCAAATGTCAACTTGCTACTGATTCTATTTATTGCCTCTATTGTTCCCTCGAGAAGTAAGATATTCAGATTGCTCTGTAGTTTCTATGAAATTTAAATTTTCCTATAAAAAAAAACAAAATTAAATGTAATATGGCAGATCAGGAAGACTATTTTCAATAAAACGTACAATTAATTTATGTGCTTACCTTCAAAATCCCCCTCGCGGGGAAAAAATTTTAGAAAATACACGGTTTGCCACTGTAATTAAGCATACCAATACTCACGAAAATAACCCAAAAGAAGGGCGAAAAATTATGAGCGGGGGCGCTTAAATACTTTCCCTTTTTTCAATCAACTATTGTAGGACATTCCGCCGTTTGTTTTCTCATTCGGTCGCAGCCTGTAATCAAACAAGGAGGAAAAGTGGGTTCGCAACAAGACAATTTCCTAATATCAGTTTCAAGGCAGTCCAATCTGCCTTACCTAAACAATTTAAATACTACACAGTTACTAACTTGCAAAAGAGATTACATTGTCGTGGTTTTACCCTGAACTTTTCACAATACTAGATACTAAAATTAAAATCCCAATATTTCGAATACCGAAAATTTCATTTAATTTAAATTTTTAATTAAGAAAAATTGAAACTCAATGTAGCTTTAAAAACGCTACATATATATATAATTGACTTAATACTATATATTTTTTTATAAATTTGTTTTGAAACACTTGCACGCGCGAAGCTCTATAAAACAGACCCGGGACACTGCCAGGATGAAATGACCGCCAGTTCTAGGGTTATTAATATTTTTAAAAGTGTGGTTGATCAGTTTTCGACGATTAAATAACTGTTATGGTCTCTAATGTTTTCCTATTTGTTGTACTTAGTTAAATTGTATTTAACACTAAAATTCTCTTGTATGAAGAGTATCAAACAAGTATGGAATAGACAATTGCAGTGAATAATTTAATATAAAATGCCTATATATATTCCTAATTAATTTTTTAAAATTTAACCTTTTGTTCACTGTTAATATAAATAATTAAATTATAGTTTTCATGACGAGGTGGAATGGAGTTATTTTGGTGAAAAATAAGGCTTCCAGCAGAATTTCTTTAAAATGAGAAGAGCACTCTACAGACATTAAAACCATCTTTAATTTGTAGTAAACATTTGATAAACAATGTAAACTAACTATTTATAAATCATACAAGGAACCACAACATAATTTTTGAGCTTATATGGAACCTTTATTTATGAATTAAGGGTGGTTTAGTTTTATAAGAACAAATATTTAAGTGTACAATTAAGTGAAAATTAAAAAAATGTCAAAGGGGACAAAAAAGTGGTTAATTTAGCATTAAGGGCCTGAAAACCTACCTTATTTTTGTATATCATATTAAATATTTTTAAAGTGGATTCTAGTACTCTATTTCTTACATTTTCGGGGATAACGTAAATCCTTAGCAATTAAGTTTTTACTCAAAAATATAAATAGCATTGACCATGTATTTTTTATTGAAAGGGGTTGTTTGCACTTAAAAACATGTATATAACATAGAACAGTTTTCCTTAGTTTTTAAAATTTCTCAGGAAGAACAAGCCCTGTTCATGGAACAAAGTGGTTATTCCACAAGGACTTACAACAAGGTAGGATTGTACTCAACACCACGTGTCACGTAACAAGGCTTCGCCTGAAATTGCAATGCAAAAATTTTAAAGGCTGTTGCTCATTTTCAATGGTTTGAGATATCTTGCAGAAATTTGTACTCTCTTCTCCCCAGTCAGACTAAATTAATATAATAATGTTTGACCCGTATAACATGGAGTAGCGTGTGCCCCCTTATAGGTAATTTCAATAAAATCACATAGTCTATTGGACACATGCACAAGTCAATAGACACTCTTCTGCTCTTACTTATATTGGAGAAACAAGTTAAACACACATACACACACACATTTCTTTCATAACTAGCACACTTGCTACACACACTTACTTAATTTAGCTTTTGTAGACACACACGGTGAGTAAATCAATACAAGTTCTGGTTGCGTAGATAAAAATTTCTTCTTGTTTTCGTAGGACCTTATCCTTAACCAATGAATTGTAAGTGTTAAAAGTTTTTTATGTACATACTTGTCCATTTGAGCTGTTTTTTAATTCTGTCTGTCCCAAAAAAGAACAGAAATAATTTAATCAGAATATTATTCTTCAAACGTTCGCCTTTTCCACATTAACACTGCAAGCTTTTTAATATCACATATTTAATGTAAATTTAAAACTATAAGGTTGATAAATTTTTATTTTCCATATAAAAAGATATATAATCAGAAATGTTTCTGGCAAATACTCCAGTAATATAAATGTTAGACTTTGACTTGAAAAAGAGTTTTGGTGATTACTTGCAGGTTTAACAATTAATTAAACTTGTAAGCAAAGTCAAAGACTATTTATTACATTAATTTTAATAATTGTCTAAAACCTGTGTTGACCCACGTTTTTTAATAGACATTATGGTCTAATAACTGTTCGAGGACTTTCACTGTAGTTATTGAAGTTTAAAACCAGAGTTCTCTCTCGCAGTACAAGACATAACATATAGTTTATTGAAGTTAGGTAAGTGAAGAAAAGATATATTTTCAAAATCACTTTACGAATTTTAATTTTTCACTGTAACTGGATAATTATTTTTATTTTCTGTTTCATGGCAAACTATAATGAACCATTGTGTGTAAATTAATTTATCAGCTGAAAATTAGAAAATATGAGATCAACTCATGCAGGAATTGAACTATTACCAATAATTGACCTTTAGTATGACATCTTATTTGATATTGTGATTTGAATGAACAATGAATAATAAATCCTAGAAACCCGCTAAAAAAAAAAAAATGTTAACGTTTAATTGCCTTAAGGAAAGTACACTTTTAAGTTACGATTCTTTGGTTTTCCCTTATGACAACACGTGCGTTGAGGAGGGATTGGGAGCAGGTCAAGCAACACACAACATTGTACAGAAGGATACAGCATGGTTTTGTAAAGCCCTGGGATTTGTAATAGCTTAAATTGGAAGGGAGAGTCTAATAATATATAAACTGGAATGTTTCACAATATCGGTACTAATACGAGTATTTGGCTGAGAAGGGCTAATTTAGTCTTTCCATATCCTGATACAACTGTATATAGGCGGATATAACTACCACTTACGTGTCCTGACTGCTCGTAATAAAATTATTATTTTAGATAAACATGATTGCTTCAGAGATTTTTACTTCTTTTATTACCAGACCAAAGCTAGTGTTGGCTGAAGATCAATTTCATTGTTGGATGAAAGATTACATCACTTTTACAAAATTCTAGGCTGCTAGCTTCTACTCGTAAGTGCTTGGCCCCTAGACTAGAAAATAAATAAAAACAAATCTTGTGGTTTTGTATATATATATATATAATATATATATATATATATATATATATATATATATATATAATATATATATATATATAGGAACTTCCCTTGTGGAAGACATATTGACGCTGTTTATTAAAAAAACCCAGGTGATATATCCGCTACAGCAGTACACATTTAAATTAATTATATCCAGTGTTGAACTGTTCAGTAGTACATTAAGAAGTCAATCTAACCGCAGCAACTCGGAGAACCACCGAACAAGGAACACGATGTGAGGCTCAGAGAGAGAACCAGGACCAGGACCTACAGTGAGTTATTTTTACTGTCCATAAATCATAATTTCCTGCTCTCACTATCTCATGACATTCAAAGTAAGTAGTTTACATCCTGGTTTTATCTACAATTTATCAGCATATATCACTAGACCAGTGCCTATATCATTGGGTACAAATAAATAATAACATATATAAATATGTTACGAAAATAGTAACGTGATTGAAATTAAACAGATATTTATGTTTGCTGACATTTTAAATACTTTCATATCTCGCATATTGATGATTACTATACAAAATAAATCCCACTGGTATATTATCAGTTATATTTTTCTCTTTATGCTGTTTTTAATTCTCCATGTACCTTAAAGCGAGCATTATAGAATCAACTTAATATTTTCCGGCCTTAAGATACTGAACGGCCTTATGAATTTTGAATCTGATTTACACAGTTGATAGAAAAATAGTATTCTTTTTCAAGATAATCATTTCCTTACCGATGACTCAGAGATATCTTCCCGTTATTCGGTAGTAGCATAACTACTAACAGTGAGCAAAGTAGTGGTAAAATAACTGACAAAATTCTAAGAAAGCCCAACTAAATGATGGTTAACGGCTTATTAGTAGTAGGTTAAATGTAGTAATTTGCATAGTTGTAAACAGTTTTTGAAGCAAACAATAGTTTAATCCATCTTGTTTAGTACTTTCCCCACTCTACTTGATACAAAAATTGCACAATATAAGTATTACAGTCCATTGCCATTAACTGGAACAATTTAAAATGCACATTAAACTACATTCTAATTTCCGTTTTCATAAAAAGAATTTTACATAATATAGCAACATTAATGCAATGAGATCAATATTAATTATAGCATATCAAAGCAAAAGTTGGACATTGGACATATATATTGGGGCATATGCTGAAGGAATAATTACCAGAAATGTGGCCTATGACGACATCTTCTATCTTTAGTAGTTAAAGTCTCAGCTTATCCAACTCCCAGGGTACAGAGTAATAATAATCTTCAGCTAGTCTGAAAATATCTACTCATTCATAAATAAAACTACTTTGTTAGTTATTTCAATTTAAAATGACAGAAAAAACCTGCATTTCGCTGCAGAATTTTTTTTTATATTTTCTTTAATATTTTTTTTTTTTAGCGCAGGAATTATGTTTTCAGATACAATAATATTTATTCGAATTTTTAGATACAAAAAACAATTGATTAAACTAATATATTTATAACCTGTTACTTTTTTATAAATCTGAAGGCTACTAAAATGTTTTCTGTGCTATTTACTATTGTTTCAAAGAACAATTAAAATAAATATTGCATATTTATGCTACGACATCTCTCTCATACTAAAGGGAATTTTATTTTAAATCGATCTGAGAGTGAGAATAGTTTCAAGCATGTATCATAAACTGGAAAGCATTGATTATAGTGAACCTAACAATAATTTGTGTTCCCCTAATTATTTGTTTTTTTCCAAGAAACTTCTGTTTAGGTTCTACGAATGTGTGTAGTGATTAATTTACTCGGAATAATGAAAAAGAATTCGTTTTTGTACTTGCATAACTTAATTAAACCCTTTAAGGTATCTCTAATGCAGTAATCTATGTAAATATTGACCTAAATCTGTAAATGTAGATTTGAAATAAAAAATATTTACTCTTGATATTTTTTTACATACCCCAAAACCACTTCATTATCTACATTACTCCTGCTTAATTTATCCTATATGTCAATTGGGATTATATAAGAGTGAAGTATTACAAGTTAAAATAAATATTTAGTTGTAAGCAATCGTATAAGGATATTAACTTTCTCGTATATAGTAACAAACATTTCTTGAATAATACTTTGAATATATATGCTTCATTTAGCAGCCAGGAAATTAAAAATATGTCATAATGACAGATAAATATTTACAATGCTGCTAAATTACGTAATAAACGGCTTAGACATTACAATGTCCCAATGAAAAAGTTGAACGTTGAATGGATAGATGAAACGATGACTTCTCGCAAATGAAGCAATATTTAGCGCAAGTTTGTAAGTTAGTTTTAACTTATTGGAGGTTAGAACCTATAAATAATTATAATTCAATGGACTTGAAATTTTTCTCAGAGTATAAGGCATTTTTCCTCAAAAAATATAAACAGGATCAGCGATGTATTACACTTAATTTCTGTCATATCTACTTCAGCACACAGCAATTCCGATACTATTTAATAATTAATGGTTGTTTTTTTTACTTGTCTGTGTATAAACGTGGCTCAGCTAACGGTTTGTCTTACTGGAAATAATCATTGTTAAATAGATGGGCTTTAACTGTAATCAACTAGAACTAATTTTGGAATTTGTTATCGTTGTTTTTTAGTTATAGAACATAGAATTAAAACATGCTAAATAACTGCACTTTTAAATTTTTCTTTAATTATAGAGTAACTTCATCTAACTAAAAATCACAAAGAAGTTGGAATAGCATTAATATACATACATTCTTATTGCGGATTTGATTATCACCCATCATATGCCAGTGGTTAAAATTTTTATTTGGGAATAGAAACAAAATTGTTAGTAATGTTTTGTGTTTTAAAAAGATTAGTAAATTGGTTAAGATTGATAGTTTTAAGAAGTCCTAGTTACACTAATTGTGGTAATACTTTTGAAATGAGGTTTAAACTTTTTTATTTTACAACCACATAAAGGTCGTTTTATTATAAAAAATGTTTGTTATTTTTTATTAGTGTATTATGTTAAAAATTGTATTAAAGTTATATTTGGTTTAGTTATATTTAGATTTAAATGATTCCTGAACATGTTCAGTTGTAAGCAAGATTTTTACACATTTTGTAATTTGTTTGGTAGTAATTTTATAGAGTAATCTGTGCATTGAGTTCTTAATATCATTAATTCCAACTAGCATATTTTATAAACGAAACCACGATATTGTGAAAGATGGTTAAATTATGTTTCCAATCTCTTGTATGTCCTCAAGAATTTATGTAGTGTTTCTTGAGTTAGATACATCAAAGTGAAAACATAAAATCCATGGAAATCTTTTTTTTTTTAGCAGATAAACTAGTTAACAATTACATCGACGTATCGAATAATTGCCCCGGGTATTTTCTCCAAACGACAATACTAAATCACATATAGCAAAATCAAAGAAGGGCAACATTAAATCCTTGTCTCCAGCACTTATGAATAGGTAATCTAATAACAAAACTTGGTTTAATGTCAGTGGTAGTCATAACGTTAACAAGCGAAGTTGAAAACTAAAATAGAAAGCAACTGTTGAAACATACGCAACAGCGTAATGCATGGAAAACAACAAAGGGAACATTCTTAGCAATGTTTTCAATAAAATTCCAAAGTTTTGCTTACGAAAGTCGCTACTAACTCTCACATTATCAGTGAAGCATCACGAAAGCCATAATGTGAAGGCCAGAAGTTTGATATGAACCAGGATTTTTTCATATTTTAATTGTATATTCAACACGCAGGTTCGAGAATCTCGACCAGGAATTACGAATAACCAGTCCCGGAACCAGGACTTATAGATGAGTTACTTTTATTATTTAGAAGTAGTTTTAGTCTGCTAAAACTTTTTCTTGACACTAAAAACAGCAAGAATCTGTAGAACAGTTCATTATGTAATAAAAACGCGTTTAAAAATTAAATGAATTGAGTCTTTAAGGGATTGTTAAATAAGTTTATTTCTTTCTTCATAAAAAGAATAAAAATCGGAAAATAACGTTTCATTGTTTTTATTAATAGGAATGAACTTTAATATTCGCTGTCTTAATCCTTTTGTACCATAAGTGCACAAAAAGAATCGGTTTAACAATGTATTTAGGTAGATCTACGATCAAATGTTTTATGACCCTTCCATGCATGTTTTGATAACAAGCGTTAAGATTACTAAGAGAATTTTTTGTCTTAAACCTGTAGATGTTTTAAAGATATTTTTTGGCATTTTATAGTAGGGAAAATATTGGAAATCGGTTGAATTTAGTGAATGCTAATTAATTAAGATTACAATTCGTAATTTAATGATGGTTAATTGTTTGAACTCAACAGTTTCTGAAAAAGTACTAGTACATGTTTGAAAAAGAAATATTGTCTAAAAGTATTAATTTATTAGATTAGTTACCGAGATTTCTACCAGAGCTCTCTTCCTCCTTACAAAATACACGTAGTAGCTAATTGAAGTAATATAGTTACAGGAAAACCTTGTTAGATTACACTGTCACCTTAATATATACTTAATACCAGGACCAGGACTCACATTGGCTGTATAATTTTTAACTTTTAGACGTCACGAATTTCCCTCTCACTATTTATTCTTATCCAAAGCAATTTAACATCATAATTTAAATATCTATTTCACTCAACTGAAACACAAGAACAGTTCATAAAGTGAATTAATATATTTGTTGATTATTTCATTCTATTTCTTTCGTATTATCGAAAGCATTGCACTAAGAAGCTCCAAAGGTTTTTGTCCCCTCAAAATAAAAACTGTTAAATATAAATTCATAAGTATCCCTAATATACAGCGAGTGCATTTTTAATAATACATGTTTTGTTTTGCAAATCTACTACTTTGAAATGAAGATCTAGCTCTAAAATAACGACAATAACACGCACATCCATGTTAGTTCTAGTTTACTAATAATAATTAGTAAGCTGCAGTAAATAACAACAAAAGCATACAGAATTAAAATATTTCAGATAATAAATATGCGTGTGAACCATTATGGGAAAAAAAAGGTGATTTAAAGGTGGATAATATTTGCATAAGTGACCTTTAAGTTAGGTAGTGGATTGAGAAACCCTCTAAGGAATTCATCTTTAGTGACCAGCTTACACAGTGACGAAACAAATTATAACAAAACAATTTAATAAAATTAACATTGCAAGCTTAGATTATTGTGATTAAAACCGTACAGCCAGATGTATTTCAAATCGACAAATGTGTAAGTGTTCAATTGATTACCAAATAAGTATACAAAGTAGTAGGTATGCACTACACAAGTTAAGGTAAATATTTTAATAATGTAGATGTCAAAACAGTAGCTTAAGAAAAGACATTGTAATTATAATTAACGAGGAAACTATTTATTTGCAGGTTTATACTTAAAAAATACTTAATTTTACGTTATAAAATAAATTTTTGTAAGAAAATCTGGTTATATTTTCTTTTAATACGATAGATATTTTAAAGAATTTTAAACAAAATTGATTGAAAAATTTACATTCAATTCTAATAATGAACCGAATGTACTCACTAATGGAGCGATTCCGGAAATTTTTTTCTTAATTTTAGCTCTACAATCATGGTGTCTTAAAATGTTTTAAACCATATTTCTGAATCACCTTGCATATTTTAGGAATTCGTAATTGCGTCTATTTTATATGTATATGGATAGTCAATCACGTAACAGGGACCCGATTTAATGTAAATACTTATGTTTACGTAAAAGAAGCAACGTTTGCAAAAGAAAAACATATGAAACACAAGTAAAAAGACTACATAACATCCATGAAAACACAACAGAACAGTAAAGTTAGTTTAATGGTTTTAAAATCATTCATAATGTGTGTTCTGAATACATTCAACATGCAGTACGCAAAGAGAAACATCAGCGAGATAACGATGCGAAAACCGGAACCAAAAGCAAGACTTACATGCAAGAGTTTAGGGGTCTAAGTATTCTCGTAATCGTATCTCTTGTTACCCAAAGCAGTTTACATCCTAGTTAATCACTATTAATCACACCACAAAATACTGGAACAGTTTCATATGTAATGATAATGGTGTAAATAGGATTATTTATAATGGTTTGTTTTCATTTAGTGGTTGTCTAGTTTCGTAGACGTTATTGTTAGCCAATTAATCGTGTTAATATTTTGTATGTAAATACTTTTTTTTTAATTGTTTTTAATTCTGTCTGTACCAAAAAAATACGGAATGAATCGAGTCAGAATACAGTTTCGCTAAGTCTCACACTCCACCTTAACACTACAGAGTTTATATTACATATTTGCTAAAAATTGAAAATTTAAGGGGAAAAAGTTTTGAGAGAAATAAGGTACCTACTATAATGTTTGACGTCTTTACTTAGTTATCGAATTCAGCACCATAATTCTCTCTCACATTACAAGATATAACGTATAGTCTATTGAAGTGGCAAATAAAGAGAAATGCTTATATTTCCCAAATCACTTTACGAATTTTACTTTTCCACTGTAAACTGATAAATCGTTGTATTCCGTTTTTAGAAATTTATCAGCAGAAGTTCTAAAGTTTAAGAGTGCTATTATATTGTAATAATGACTTTAGTAAGCATCTTGGTTACCATTGTGAATTTAATGACAATATTAATAAATCCTAGAAACCCGCTAAAATAATAACGTTTAATTGCTTATGAAGTGTTTTAAGTTAGGATCCTTGGGTTTTCCTAGGCGTAGTGAGGAAAGATTGGAGCGGGTAAGCATTGAACAGAAGATAGACATGGTTTTGTACAGGCCTGGGATTTTTCATAGCTTAAACCTGGAAGTGGAAGTCTAATACTCACAATTACCAGGCCAAGGAAACCTGCCATTTCGTCAAATTTGACTTGAAGTTAAAACACAACTGAAGGTAAAAGATAAAAATTAGAAAACTGTGTGAATAATACTCAACAATCGATATCGTCATGTAAATCGAGGGAAACACTATAGGAAAGGGCTATAGTTGTTTTATTATTTTGTATATGTTAGTTTGGTGGTCTAAAAATTGCAGAGTAGAGTGCACTCATTACCAAACAGACAATCAGGACCAGGACCAGGATCAAGACTTGCAGATGAGTTTACTGTTATTGTTCAAATATCACAGTTTCCAACGTCATCATCTCTCGTTAACCAAACTAATGTACATCCTAGCAATTAATAATCACAGGACACGAAATAAGTAAGTAGAATTTAAGTATATGTATTTTTAATACTTGTATTAATCTTTGCTGAACTTATTTCTTGGACTGAAAATATTACTGTAGTTATGAAATTCTACTTATAAGTTTTACAGAAAAGGTGGTATAAATGAGTTTATGAAATTGTCAATTCCTTTACACAAAGCTTTCAGGGCCAACTGGTTTGAATGTATATTATTATAAATTATTTCTTAAATTCAGGATATTAACACTTGATAAACTATGAAATGTTAGAACGTTTTAAAATAGATCGGCTATGGGAGTAAAAGAAGTAATCTTACCAAAAGGTTATAACTTTACCTATTTAATTATATTTTGAAGATTTAAGGAATAGTAAACCTAGAGGGTAAATCTTAAAATAGTATAATAGTTGTACAATATTGTTATACAGTACAAAAAGAATCAGTGTACAATTAATTTCTATACAGAATCCAAAAGTTTTGAGATCCTTATAAAATCCTGAAATCCTTATAAATATATTTGAAGTGTAAAGATTACCAAGAAAGTTATTTACATAAATGTTTCTGAGAGACATCTTTAGGAGGTTTTAAATATCGTGATTTCAGACCTTAATATATCACCTTAATATATTAAAACTAACCATAGTGTTTGAGACAAGGATTTTGGAGGTTACTTTAGTTATTAATATTTACGGAAATCAAGTTAAATTCTATTATTGCTATTATTAATGGCAATAAAACAGTTTAAACAGCTCCTATGTGATTACAACGCGTTTAAAATTAACAGGATTTTAATCTTTATTGAAACTTACAGTTTTTATTCTCTTTTTAGTGTTGATTATCTTGAATAATTTTCGTTGTGTTGGGCAAATAGAAAGAAATTGTCATTTATGGTATGAAATTCCTTCAGTACTCTACGTGTACAGAAAGAATCAGTTTACAATTATTCTCCTCAACTGTTCCAAATGTTCAAGTCAAGTCAAGTCGCTGTGACTGTGGGAGGGTGGATCCCCCACATCTTTCAAGGTCTCTGCCGGTTAGGCTTTTGCCTTGTGTCTCGAGGGTCATAGCCCTAGTAGCTTTCGCTACCTGTCAGTGGGGTGAAGTGTCGTGGTGCAGTCGAAATTGTAGTCGATGTCATCTGTCCATCCATAGGAAAGACGCAGTTGGGGGGACCATCCTGGGCGCGAAGCTCACGGATTGTGATCCCACGGTGAGGACTCTGCAGCTTCCTCAAGGCTCGATGTCAGGGCCTTTTTACGAAGCTCCTGATGGTTAGGGACGTTTGGACGAAGCCCTGGCTACGGGTGTTCCTCACGAACCAGGGCGACCCAGTGGCCCGCCGATGACACACGCTCTGGACAGCGAGCAAACTGCCTTCCTTGCGGTCTTGCAGGTGAGGTTGGTACCATGCTGGGGCCGCATATAGTGAGCACTGGTCGTATCAGAGCCGTGTAGAGCAGGACCTTCGTCCTGGTCGGTAACTTCGTGGAGTTGAGCAGGGGGCCGATGCTGCCGAAGCCTTCCTCGCTTGGCCACAGATCCTCTTGACGTGGGGTGTGAAGGTCAGCTTGGGAGTCCAGGAGTACCCCCAGGTACTTGACTGAAGTCTTCCACGGTATGTCGTCGCCGTCAAGTGACAGGTGAACGGCCGTCCGCTTGTCTCCTTGTCCTCTTGAAGTTTATGGCTTCACATTTGTCAACGTTGACCTTGATCCTCCACTTGGTCAACCAGGGCTCCAGTAGGTGCAGCTGCCCGCTGGATGTAGAAACCCAGCCATCCTCAGGTTGGCAGAAGTGGCCGTGAGAAGCGCATCGTCCGCGTACAGGGAAAGCTGCACTCTCGGAGCGACCGGAAAGTCGTTTTGTGTACCACAGGTACAGGATCGGGCCGAGGACCGATCCCTGTGGTCACACCAGATGTCACTGGGCGGGTCCGTGGAGGTGGATCGGGCAACGCTGACGGAGAAGGTCCGGAGGTGGAGATAGCTGCGGAGCAGCCGGAAAATCCTGCCAGGCAATAGAGACGATGAGAGCTTGAAGAGCAGTCCCTCATGCCACACCTTTGTCGAAGGCTTTGCTCACGTCTATCAGGACCGAAGTGGAGTTTGTGCTTCCTTCCTACAGCTCCGGTGATGTTGTTCAGGACTCTGCAAAGCTGAAGGGTGGTGGAGTGGCCAGTGCGGAAGCCGAATTGTTCTGTCCTGATAGACGTGAAGAACACCTCAGGGAATCTCGCCAAGACGATCTTCTCCAGAATCTTGGAGAGCACAGGCAAGATGGAGATCGGCCTGTGGTACTCCGGGAAGAGAGGGTCCTTGCCGGGCTTGGGTATCATGATCACCTTGGCATCCTTCCAGAGTGGGTCGGGAAGTGAGCCAGGCGTAGGCATGAGTTGAAGATGCAGGTGATCGTGACGATTACCCAAGCCAGCAGGTTCTTCAATGCTGGGAGTACCTAAGGAGTCAGGGCCAGGGCCCTTCTTCGGGCGGGCGAAGGCGGCGAATGTGGTCTTGCACTTCAAGTATAGTCACAGTGGGCAGTAAGTCCGTCTTCGTCAGTTTGGTGCTCCTCCAGGAACTTTTCAATTATTTTGCACGTGTCCCCTCGTCGTAGACATCCGCGTGTGGAAGAGAATTGGCCTTGCATGGTGTCGGCGAAGGCCTCTGCTCGATCTCCAGGGGAGTAGACAATACCACGCTGTCCATGAAAGTGGTCGTTGGTCTTCTTCTCCGCTCGAAGTGCCCTGGAGATTTTCCAGATGCCGCCGACACCACCGTCAGCTTGATGTTCCACAAAGTCATCCCACGCAGCCGCTCTGTGTTCAGCCAGGAGACGAGAGCACTTCCTGGCCTGGCGGTTGAAGGTCTCCTTGACGTGGGGACATCGTGAATGCTGGTACTCCCTTCGCAGTCTGCGACGAAGACGAATCTCCTCTCTCAACTCCTCGGGTAAAGGTGGAGTGATATCAGTCCGGGAGAGAGGAGATAACGAGGCCGTCATAGCTTCTTGGAGGATGGAAATCAAGTCGTGTACTTGTCGGTCTAGCTGGACCGGTGACTCGGCAGGAGTTGGTGGTAGACGATGTCTGTCAGCAAGGTGGTTTGGAAAGCGGTGCCAGTTGATCTTGGTGGGACGAGCAGGAGGATATGATGGCGCTCCGTCGTCCGAGAGGTCGAAGACAACTGGCACGTGGTCTGACGAGAGATCAGACACTGCAAACACCTCGATGTGTCCGTCCAGCGAGCCAGCTAGACCGATGTCCAGTATGGTCCGGGAGGTGCCGTCCATTGTGATTGTAGTGCGTGGGCTCCTCAGGTGTCAGTAGTTGGATGTGGAGTAAGTTATCCAGGAGACGGTTGAGACTTCTGCCGTTGGAGTTGGTGTTTCGGCATCCCCAGTCCAGATGTCTTTGCATTGAGGTTCCCAGCAACAAGTGCAGGGGAACCAGGACGCAGCAGGGCATCAAGGCAGCGAGTTAGAAAAGTGTTTTTCTATGTGGATTGTAGACGGAGGCAATATTCAGTTCGGCTCCGCTGTATTCGATGGCAATCCGGGTGACGTCAGCTCCCGGGGCTGGGACTGCTGCCAGGAGACGATGGTCAATCACCGATGCACCATGATCGCCAAACCTCCGCCGGGTCGGTTGTTCGGCAGCTGCCTATCGGTGCAGTATATATCTGGTAATAGGGGATATTGAAGCGATCTGTCGCTCTAAAGTGAGTCTCCTGTAGATGAGCGACGTCCACATCCATTTCAGTTAGTAGCTGTCCGAGTTCCAGCCGCTTGTTTTGCCAGCCCCTCGGCGTTCCAGCTGACAACCCTCAGACTTACCCATGGACAGTGGCGGACAACGTGTCCCATGAGGCGTGACATCAACGCCACTATGTTGGTCAGCTGAGTAAGAAATCTGATTTAGTCTTACCTTGAGATCCTGAGGAAGGAGGGAAGCTCGGTGAGAAATCGGCGTGATGTTTTTTGTGGGCGGCTGGGCTTGTAGTTCAGGGCTGGAAGCAGGCTTAGGAGGCTCAGCACGAGATCTCGGTGTGGGCCTGGGTAGTGTTGGTCTGGCAGGGGCAGGAGTGTCCTCGATTGTTGGGTACTCTAGTTGATGAGAGGCAGGTTTTTGACGTGTCTCGGAGGTTGAGGTCTTCGGAGTTGAACAAGAACGAGCCCCCCGATTTTCCGGCTTCCGAGCTGGGCGATGACGGCGACGCCTTACCATCTCGAATTCATCTTCCTCCCGGTTTTCAGTGGAGGGCTCCACGGTGTCAATCTATGGTGGCAGGAGGGGCAGGAGCAGGAGCTTCTCGAAGCTTAGGAGGCTCAATCGTGGAACGTAACAGGCCTCTGAACCCTCCTAGCAACGGCAGCATACGAGAGCAGCTTCTCGTTTTTGAAGGTGACACACCCATGGTAGTTGGCAGAGTGGGCCTCTCCACAATTGCAGCATCTGGCCGGGGTTGAAGCTTCCTTCGGGCAGAGGCTGGACGGATGATTATCACCGCATCGTACGCAGCGGAGCTCACGGTGGCAGTGGCTGGAGCCATGCTCAAACCCCTGGCATCGGTGGCACTGGACTGGTCCACTAGGCCTGGTGTACTTCCTGACCTCCAGCCTGCAGAAGAACAGAGTCCGGGCGGTGTATACATCAGTAGGAGGCCGGAGCCCATCGCCTCCACGGAGGATGATGAGCCACAGGCTGGTCGGTTGTCCGACGTCTTGTCTTCAGGAGCTTGGCCTCCACGATGCCATATCCATCTCCTTGGATAGCCTCGACGACCTCTAACCGGCAATAGGGTGGCTGGGAGACCTTTGATCACCACCTTGAGGAGGCGCTCAGTGGTCATGGCGAAAGTGTGGAACTTCAGCCCCTGTTCCTGTAAGTACCTTTGTAGTTGCCGAAAGTGGGCCACGGTGCTCGTCTTTAGCCGTAGCGCCCGAGCGGTGGAGAATTGCCTCCAGGTCGCCCCCAACCAGCTGTTTGATGGTAACAGCATGGCTGGCCCATCCTTTGGGACGTCCATGTTGATGGGAGGAATGCGTGGCCCTCGCTCGACGTCCATGTCTTCGCCTGTGTTGGTGTCCGTCCGTCGGCTTTTCGTCGGAAGAGTCGAAGCTGGAGCCGCTTGTCGTTTCCGCAGGCCCGCGGCAGGACGGCCTGAAGTTCCAGAGTTTGGCCTCAGAAGTAGCTGGATCCATCAGTATGGGCAACTGGAGCAGAAGTCCCCGGTGGTGTCAGGTGGCCTTTGGAAAGGCATTTTTGGGATTTTTGACCGGCGTGGGTTCGCCTGGCACTTGGTCGCCGCACCCTGGCAGCTCTCGGGGGTAATCCCGACGTCATCACCCGGGCCCTGTTCTCCTGTGCCGGTGGCACGGCGTTGCAGGGTCGAGATGCAGTCGGCAGGTCGTGCATGGTCTCCAATGGGCCATCGGAAGGTCTCCCTTAGGCCGTGGGAGGTCGCTGGGGCAGCAGGAGCCGCAATCCGGGCCTCTTTTTTCAGAAGAATCAACCCTAAAAGGTCGAGGTGGATCCTTGACACGGTCAGTAGTCCTTTATTCATGTAAACTGTATGTGGGCTCTTGTTTTTTCTTGACTTTTAATCTTCTGAGTCTGAACTCTCTGAACATTCTGAGGGTGAATAGTTCTTGTCTTCATCTATATCATCACTATTATCAATTAAAGCTTTAAAAATATTTAATCTCTGACTATTTTGCTGATCCCTTTTTTGGTTAAACCTATTTATATACCGCATAAACACAGCTGTGAAAATGTTTTTAGGATTCGTTCAAACATATTTTATAAAAAACTTTAAAGATTACTATGAGAATTAATTACTTAAATGTGCCTGAGAGACATCTTCAGGCATTTTATAGTACTGTAAATATTGAAAATAATTTGAAGTTTATTGGAAGTTTAGCTGACAGGATTAAAATTCGTAACGAATTGCGTTAATTTGTTTACTACACTATCATTTTTAAACACGGTAATGAACAGATTTGTGAATTTTAGTTTGTATCTTTTAAATTATTCAATTAGTTGCTGCGATAACCACTAAGAGCTCTCTTCTACTTTACAAGAGATTTGACATGGCCCATTGAAATTATACAATTATAGAAGCAACTTCTTAGTTCTATTGTCGTCTTTAAATATTTTATTTCCTCATTTATTTAAAAATAAATCTCAAGAAACTTTAAAACACTATTAAAAAAAATAATGCAAGTTTCTAATTATTATAAAAGTTTATAATTAAGTATCTCCTTTTTGATATACAGCTTCTTCGGAAAACTAAACCTTGTTGACAGTGCATAAAAAACTTATTATAGTAAGACTAGTTATCGTTAGAACCATTTATTAGTGACAGGAAGTGAGAGTTTTGGTTTAATTTTTCAATATTATTGTATGCAAATGAAAAATCTATTCCGCTGATGTCAATTAAACACACACACACACACACACGCAAGTGAAATTGACAAAAGAAATAAAAAGAAACAGGTGAAAAATAAACATCGGAGTACATATTTTTATAAGTTTATATCCATGGAAACAAAGTAAAGTATTTCTAATTTTCAATAAATTTAGAAGTGTTGTTTTACAAAACTCTTTTAAAGTCATACGTTTGGTTGGAAAAGCACGTCCAGGAACAAGTGAGATGGACAGAGGCTTGTTAAGGGCAAGGCCTTTTTTTATCGTTCAGTTTAACTTTCAAATAATATAACACACAAGACGTCAGAAACTAACCACCAGGAAGTACGACGGGCAAAGAGTAGGATCAAGACACGGCCTTACAGATGAGTACATTTCATTAGTTAAGAATCACAGTTTCTGCTCTCACTGTTCTTATTAGGACACATCAGTTTTTACGATAGAGTTTTAGTGATTTTTCACCACAGAAAAAAAACTGAAAATCTTTTCAAATATAAGTATAACGTATTTCAGTTAACAGGATTTTAATCTTATAGGATTTTACAATGGAATTTTTTTCGTGAAGATTACCATAATAAAAAATTAACGTTAGTATGCTTTGTACGATTATAAAAAAACTTGTTACTTTGTGTTTTTAATACTTTCAGTAATGAAGTGTACAGAAGGAAGCGCCTAGCATTGTCTTGATAAAAAGATGAAAAACGATTTAAGATCCATTATAAATATTTCATAAAAAGTGTAAAGATTAATTACAGATTTATTTTCTTAATGATGTCTAAGGGTCATTTTTATGGCATTGTATAGTAAGGGAAAAAAGTAAAAAACTTAAATTATTGAACGTTGTTTGACAGGATTAAAATTCGTAACTTATTAACGTTTAGTGGATTAAAATGAACAATTTCAAACGGTATTGTGTAGATTTTAAGATAAAAATTGTATGTATTTTTATCTATTCAATGTAGTTACCCATAGTTATGTATAAGTAGCCAATCTAATACTAAAGCATATATTTGTGGGATGTGATTACTTTTTTGTAATAAGCGTGACTTCCAGAATACAAATAATTGAGGAGTCATAAATAATAGAATAATCATTGGTGATATTAATCTTTTTTTTATTCAAAGAAAAGATTTGTAAATTTCAGGATGTATACGTTAGGCAAAAACACCGTAAGGATTATTTGATTTTTAATATAAGAAAATAGTAATACGCCAAACTACGTCTCTTACCCCATTGAACTCGATCTGGTCTGGGTAAAAGTTTCAATACAAATTTATCGATCACCAAAATGCTGGTATTTACTATTGTTCAGCCAATAATGTTTTAAGTGAAGTAGAATATGTCTAAAGAAGTAGGAAAACATGGTTAAATTATACAGAATTGATTGATTTTATAATTAAAATTTTTAATCATTATTGAGGCTTTAATTTTGCTGACTAGATTTCTGCTATGAAGAGCTCTAGGTATTACAATATTAACAATGCAATAGATTTTGTTGGAATTCATATAAAAAATATTAGTCACAACTGAGGTATTGGTATTAGAGGAAATATTTGTAATGTAAATATAATCTTGCTGCCTTTTGAGTTTATGACAGATAGAACATTTTTTATTACTTCGCTCAGAGTAAAAATATACCATGTCGGTTCGTTTTCTTCCTTTGACATTTAGCCTTTAATGTTCGCTATGGGTTTTAACAAATTAGAAACTTAATCACGTATGTTTGACAATCATGAAATCACTTATATTTGTAAAAGGACATAAAAAATAGCATTATTGTGCTCATTTTAAAAATTTTATGTAGTTATTGAAACAAAATTGTCAATTTATAGTCTCCGTTGTCGATGTTAGGAATAATATTTACGAGGATGATATTTATAGAGAGTTGGCAGTTCATTTTTTTTAATTTACAGGGTTTATGAAGGTCTATGTCCATTCTGATGTCAAGTCCATTGATAACCACAAAAGCCATTTCCACCTTTAATAATCCTTTATTCAACTAATTAAGGCATTTAAAAGATTACAGTGTTACATACGACGGGATAAAAGTCAACTTTGAAGACTTTGACAACCAGGCGGTGAGGCGCTGTGTACAAGGGAGTACCTATAGTATCCAACATAGTATTTAAATCTATACGCTTATATTGTTGTAACACATGCCGTGCATTAAAAATTTGTTATAAAAGAGTAGAGCAGATCCTTTCTTAAGACTTATTACGCCCATCTGTGTGGGCTTCTGGCATGTGCGGGGGTTTTATTATACAGAATAAGTAGGAGAGTCGAAGATACTGAAAATTATTGTGCCTGGTCCAACAGGTTATGAAGCTGTGGTCTCTTTCTTTGTCAGATCCAAAGCGCAAAATCTTACATAGTGCGGTTATTGACTCTAGCAATACAAGTTAGTATTTTTAACAGTGGATTATTTGTATGTATTCACTTGCAAATGTGATAATGTTATGTAAGATAATGTTTTAAAGTACAGGAGAGCAATAAATGTCAACTATACAATAATTATGAACAGTCCATTAAGCCAGTGCGACATCCATACTAGTGTTATGGCAGAGGTTTGATAACTTCATATTGTATAAGAAAATATTTCACATGCTGTCAATGGTATACACGATTTATTAACTGAAGGCATATCACTTCGACTATTTAAATGTTATATGAAATTATATTTATTTTTCAACCTTTACACCGATTTATGTAATTATTTATGGTTTTTGTAATAAGATAATAAATTATTTACCAAATAACTATACAATTGCTGTTTAACAGTACTGTAATGTAGACTACATGAATAATATACATCAAAGCGAAAACGTTATTAAATCTACGACGTTTTTTAGTTACAAATATACTAATTAACAATAAAATGTCATCGAATATTTTCTGTTGATATTGTATCAAAGTGATAATTATTTATCACATAAACCATACTCGGATGGTTAACATATTATTTTGGTATTTTGGATGTATGTTTAGTGAAATAATCAGATAACAAAAATCGACCTAATTTTTGTTATTATTCGAAACGTAAATAAGCAAATAAAGATAAAAACTAAAATAAAAATTCAAAATTTAAACATACACAGCTGTTTATATATTTTTAAATCTATGGAAACAAAAAATGATAGGTATTTCAATATTTTAAATTACGAAGTGCCGTTTACAAAATTCGTTGATTTCATGCCACGTCATGTTGGAGAAGCGTGATCAATAAAAAAATTCGGAGACAAAAGCTTGACAAGGGCCAGGACTTTTCATAGTTCAGTTTCATCTTCAAAGCTGTTCAACACGCAGGAAGTGGAAAATCTACACCAAGAGTGCGATTGCAAAGACCAGGGTCAGCATAAGGACTTAGAGATGAGTTGAATTAATTATTTATAAATCAAAGTTTCTGCTCTCAGTATTCGTCTCACTCAAAATTAATTTATATGTTAGTTTTTGCGATTATTAATTACAGCAAAAAAGGTAAAATAGTACCAATGTAATAATAAAATGTTATAAATTGAAAGGATTTCCTCAGTCTTTAAGGAATTTTAACATTAAGTATATTACTTGTATCGTGAGCATTATGGTAATCAACAAATAAAACTTCTGATTTAAGGTTTTTAATTCTTTCGGTACTCTAAGCATACAAAAAAATCAGTATATAAGTACCACAGGCTGATAATCCAATCTTTCTTTTCAGATCCATTCATACATATCTTTAAAACGTGGGTGAAGATTACTAAGAGAATTATTTACTTTTAAATCTCTAAAGAAACTTTTTAAAGAATTTTATAGTAGGGTAACATATTTAAAATAAGTTAAAATTAGTGAATGCTAGCTGACTTATGATTAAAATATAAAACTTTCTCGCATTAACTAGTTAAAACTCAATAATTAAATAACGATATTCTCCAGATTTGTAGGGAATATGGTCTTTAATGTTTAATTTATCTAATTAGATACTGAGATTATCAGTAGAGTTCTCTTCCATTTTAAAAGAGATTAAAAATTAATAATTTAAATCATACAGTTATAGAAACAAATTATTAGATACCATTGTCACCTTTAAATTTCATTTAAAACTACGTATAATAACATAAATCTGTTTCATGCCAAAGTATAATTAATTAATCGTTAACCAAATATTGTGAACATATTTTAATTAATTGTAGGTTGTGTTGTTTCTAGCAGTTTTGTTTGTGGTTACAATGGATATACCAAAGTACTTTAAAATTAACGCCTCATAATATATGAAAATGCTCTTGGAGTACTTAACAAATAAAAACGTATTATTGAGTAAAGGTAAAATTTTACAATTAAAATTATTCGTTGCTCTAAATATCCGGGAAATGTATTGCCTACATACTTTAGTCGGCGAGTTAAACTGAGTCGGTTAATAAGGGTGAAGTGATGAAACATTACTCAGTGTGAAGTCGGACTGAGTGAGTAATGAAGCGGAGAGAGCTGATGGTTATTCTCATGAAAAATATGCAGCTATTGTTAGTCACTCATTGCTTAGGAATATTTTAGCAGTTTCTTTTTATATACATTAGAAAAGGAAATGCAAAACCACCCAAAGCTTTGTATGCATTACATCACTAAAATGTTAGCTTTATATACTTAATGTCCATTATTTAAAATGAAAAGAAACAAAACATTTTAAAAAGTCTGTCTGACCTTACAATATTATACGTATGTTCCCTTTTAGGAACAAACTTTAAATTGGTTGGAAATAAATCTACCGATTATACAAGCTAATAATACCTCTCTTAGAAATTTAATAGTTTATTTTTAGTTGAAATATTTTTGATAATACACATTTAGTACGATGCTACACATGCATCATGTAAAAAACCCACACTTACTCTTAGTTTCATATTTTGTGCTGTACATTGACACTTAAGCTGCAATCCGAAAGAGTGAAAAATAAAATAATATTTTTCAGAAGACTCAACATTAGTAAGTTAAAGACTACAACTTGTGTTGTAATGTATGACGTAGTAAACTATTGTTGTATCCTTGATGTTTATGATTAAGTATTGTTCACTGATAAGCTGAATATGAATTGACAGTTCTGTGATTTACTTGGGAAACTCTCAGTTAGGAAATCTCATTTTGTGGCTATGATTGTGATTTACAAGATACATAAAATGACCGAAAACGTGGACTATTTGGAAGGATAGGGTAGCTCAGCTTGCACCCTCCGAATTTCTTTATGTTAATTACTTAAAAATGTAATTTGAGGTACTCAGTATGAGCATAAATATATTTTTATATTACAGTATAATGTTTAAAAATATATTTTGCTGAACGAGCCGTAAAAATAAAAGTAACTTATAATTAAAACAAATTATTACCGTTTAAATATTTCTGACTATATTAGGCAGAATAAACTATGGTAAGAAGTTATAGAAAGCTTATATATATTCTAAATTAAGGTAGTGCAAATGGTATTTATTTAAATAATTAAATTAGAATTCCTAGAATTGGTTTTTAGGTAGATATATATTTTTTATATAATTTCTGTCGTCAGAATTAGTGTATTAGAGGATCCTAACCAAACTATATTAATTTATTTATTTAACATGTTTATTAAACATTTTTACATTCTAATTCTGAGAAAATTAGGAATATTTCTTGAAAGGTAGGTTTTAGTATTAGAATTTTAAATCTTTTATACGTAGATACAAAGTAAGGAGCTTTTTTGTAGTGGAATTTTTTGCACAGGCTTATGCAGGATGAGTCGACTTGATAATTATCGTGACTGTGATAGTTTAAAACCACAGTTTACGGAGTTTGAACTAATACAACCACTGATAGAGAGGAGGTAAAACTGGTGTGGTAGCATTGGTCCTTTTGGTGTTAACCCAGCACAGGACCAGTGCCTCTCTCCCCCCCCCCCCCCCCCCCCCCCCCACCCCCCCCACCCCCCCACCCCCCCCACCCCCCCCCCCCCCCCACCCCCCCCCCCCCCCCCTCCCCCCCCCCCCCCCACCCCCCCCGCCCCCCCCCCCCCCCCCCCCCCCCACCCCACACCACCACCACCCCCCCCCCCCCCCCCACCACACCACCCACACCCCCCGCCCCCCCCGCCCCCCCCCCCCCCCCCCCCCCCCCCCCCCCCCCCCCCCCCCCCCCCCCCCACCACCCCCCCCCCCCCCCCCCCTATTTTTAGGATGGGGAGATCAGTCCTTTTTTGGCTAGGAGGTTCTACCATCGAGACATACCTGCTCGCAATCCTAAAGGATAACATGCCTGGCTAAAATACCGGAACTAACCCCAATGCACAACTACGTTTGTTTCTTCAGTAATTAACCACGAGACAACAACCCCAATTAATACGTTAATCCAAGTCTAATCCTAGAAATATTAAAGCCACATACAGTAGCTTCGGTTCTGGACTAACAAGACCCTGTGGGGGATACGGAAAGCCTTGCACTCCATTTAGTAAAAATATTCCCCTGGAAACAAATATTTGCACTTTGTGGTCCCCAATTCCTGGTCCATGTTGTCAATCAATCACAGATAGCAACTTACCTATGAGACAACCAATTTCTAGTAGTAATAAGAGACACTAGAACCGTTTGGAGTTGAAAACTGGTTAAATGTAGCCATTTAAGTAATATAAGTGATACAAATTATATGATTCACTTAAACACTTTTCGGATATTAATATGGTTCCTTTATGTGTATCTAGTTATTAACTTACATAGAATCAACCACAACCAGCTTTATATTCTTATTGGGCTTATATGGTACTTATTAGGTCAATTATTAAGGGATGGTTAGATTTTATAAACAAATATTTAGTGTACATTTAAGCGAATTTTAAAAATATGTTATAAGGGGAAAACAGTGGTTATTTATAATTAAAAACCTGATAGTTAGATTTTTTCTTATTGGAAATTAAATATTATTTAAACTGATTCTAGATACTCTACTATTTATATTTCGTTGGATACGTATCCTTAGAAATAGAGGGTTTCAATCAAAATAATAAAATGTGCAATTGACCATTTATTTTTGTTATGAAAAGCGGCCGGCTGCTCACATAAAACTGTCTATAACCAGAACTAGTTCAGGCAGTTTTGATATTTTCAATAGAACATCTGCGTCATTGAACAAGTTTTATTCCACGATGACTTACAAGAAGGGTAGGATTATACCACAATCCACGTGTCACGTAACAGCTTCGCTGAACTTCATGTAAAATTTAATGCCTGTTTGCTTATGACAATGTCGAGATATCTTGCAGATATATTTAATTCCCCCAGCCATACATATTCAACATTGCTTTGAAGCCTACTTAATAGCCCCTAATAGTATCAAAAATGCAATAGGTATGGACATGCACCCGTCAAAGAACTTGCTCTTCTCTACGGAAAAAAGTTAATACAATAATTTCTTTCATAATGCTACAGGTCGAGCAATTTTCATCAGCTTTTTGTAACAGGAGTTAAAAAATACAAGTTTTTTGGTCGGGTAAGTAATATTTTCTTGTTTACCGTGTTAATAATGTTTATGTACATACATTGTCCTTTGAGCTGTTTT
>NW_025783799.1:0-27304 GCF_021130785.1 Homalodisca vitripennis
ACCACCAGACATTGTCCTCCTCATGCTTTCTCCCCCATTGGCCTTTGAATTAACAAGTTTGTCACAACTTAACTTTTTGCAGTTTCATATTTTACAAATATTTACTTTAAGTAAAAAAATACTTTAACTATTTAACAAACTACCTTTCCAAAAATATAGCTATTATATTAAAAACACTCGTTATTCTTTTATTAGACCTTAGTTTGTATTTAAAGTTGAATTCTTTCAATAATGACCACTTTTCCCAACATATTTTGAATATATCACTTTTAGAGGAAACCTTCCATTTGAGTTAGAAAAATTGTAAAACATTAATATTGTTAAGCAAGAGTAATTCAATATTAACTGCTAGGAAAAAAGCATTATATAGTAATCCTTCTATATATAAAAAAATAAAAAACAAAATTGTTTATTACCAAACAATTTATCACAGTAACATTGACAAGACTAAAGAAAAATTATTACAAAACCTTTTTAAAAGTGCAATATACAATAACCAACTTAACGGACAGGAAGGGTTTTAGTATAAATTATTAAATTATTTTTTAAAATCTTTTTATTTTAACAACAATTTTAAGAAGCAAAAAAACAAAGATTTTTATTTACTAATAAATTCCGCCTTTTTATTACAATAGTATGTGTCCCGCTAACAGTCTTCTTGAGATATGGGGTCAGGCAGCGAAAAATTTCAATATCCCGCCTTCAAGTTTCCTTCCCTTTCCCCCTACCAAAGTTTTAGTTGATTGATTACACTGCGAGGGCTAATAAAATCATTACCGCGTAGTGAGGTATTTTGGACGCTCATGAGAGGCGACTCAGTCTCCTGGCGCCCCTTATCCTCCCAACTTTTTTTTTTACCTACGCATGATCCAATCAGTGCCGGACAGTTTCATCACTCACTACCGTCACACAAACGTTTTCCTTTGGCCATCATTTCATCACAGCAATGTAAGGCAAGCGTACCTTTTGACCAAAAACATCATTTTTTATTATAATAACTTACAGTCCTACTATTCTTTTATAAAGTTATTGTTCCTTGTAAAGAGACCTAGTTTACGTTGTTATAGCAATATGTACCATTTAGAAATCTCAATTACAAATTCCATAGGGTTTGGAATGAAAGTACAAATTTCACAATGTATTTAATAAATTATGTATTGAAAACCCTAGTTTAAATTTGAGTACACATTATCTCTAAAAACAGATGGAACATAGTAGTTAAGTAGTGATACAAAACCCCCCACCATAACTCGAACATATTACATATTCTTAACTACAATTCTTCTTTCATGGAACTTGATGCTAGCCAAACTGTCGTAAATTGTCGTCGTCAATCCAAGTTTGTCCTGTGTTGCCTGGTCTCTTGCTGCGCATCTATAATGATATGGTTGCTAAGGCACTCAGACGTTCTTGGGACATGGTGTTATTGCTTGGCGAAAGATAGTTCTTTATCAGTTTAAGATTTTGAAAATGATCTCTCTGCACTTGCAGTTGTATACAATGGTTAGTTGTCAAAAAAATTCAAACAAGCATTCACAACATTTGGAGAAAGTCTGGTGGAACCTAACTTGAGCACGCCAATCGCAACGCACTATTCCAAAGGCTATCTGCAAGATCATCTTATACCTTTGAGTTTTTCCACCGTGACCTTTATAAAAAAACTAACAACAGTTTATAGCCTTTACAAAGCTGTTGTGGAACCTAAGAGTTAAGGAGAACTAGGGCGTCCATCCTTGGTTAGTTTTAAATATCCAAAAAATATTTGCTTGATTTCTAAAGATTTCTTCATCACTGATGCTCCAACTAAAAAAAGAACCGGCTTCAGACATTGGAACGGTAAACTACTAGTAATGTGAGTAAAAAGCACTCAGCCTCCCAAATCAAACCGCTTCTGTACAGACTTTTTGTGTTGTTGATTAATGGTCAAGGCTTACGGTCTTGAAACACCTCAACCCGGAGGAATAACGCTTTTTACTCATATCGTCCTCTTAAATAGCGGTCATTCAACTTGCACTTCATCCAAACATTCTTGTCTTTCTTTTTTGTTCTTGAGTCAATTGAAATGTGGTACTCAAAACTTTTTCATTGCAAACAAAAGCTTAGTTGCATATGCTTTAACTGTTTGCACCACTACATTTCCTAAGTTTGCTTATAATTTTTTGTTTTTTATAGATTAAATCGAGCATTTGTTTTGCGTGTTCCAAGTCTTCTTCGGTACTTTGAAGTTTTTTTAGAAATTATGTCCATAGTTTCAAGCAACACACTAATTTTTCAATAACTATCAATATTACTGTAGGAAACTGCTCAAAATATTTCAAAAGTGATTTAGCTTGGTTTACTTCTTCTTGGTCTTTACCTTCTAACGTTAGGAAAGTCAGTACTTTCATTATGTCAAAATAACCACATCGAAGAGCGTCGACGGCTTGATTTCAAGAATCAAGAATCAAGATCTTTATTAGCCATTAAATAATTTTTTACAAATTACAAATAGGCTTCGTCAGAGTAAGTCTAGATTTCCTAAACCTATATTATGTACTAGAACAATGTTAACAATTATAAAAAAGGTTAACTAAGATATAAAATTTTTTCACAAGACATATACTCTTCAATTGTATAAAACACATTAACACTTAAGCCACTTTAGATACAACTTTGTAAAAACTCATTATTTGGCAACAATCTAAATTGAAACAGGTAACTTATTAAAGAATCTCAACTGTTGGTATTGGTAACTTTTCATTGTTTTACTTAATCTAATATTTGGTTGCAACCAGTAGGTCTTGTTTGTTTTCTTGTTTGATAATTATGCACTAAACTGTGAGTATTAAAAATTATTTATATATTACTTTAACAAATATTAAATTGCTATAAATATACAAGTTGGTAAGTGTCATGATTTTATATTTACAAAAACTTGCTCTGCAGGATTCTCGATTAGATAACCCAGCCAATACCCTTACTGCCTTCTTTTGCCATGTAAAGGATTTTTTTGCAGCACTAGAATTACCACCCAGAGGCGTACACCGTAACTTAAATGGCTGTGAAAGAGACCAAAATAGGCCATCAATAAAACATCCGGGCTCACCACAATACTTTAGTTTCCTTAGTAAGAATAACACTCTTGACAATTTCTTACAAAGGCCATCGACATGTTCATCCCAGCAGAGTGTACTGTCTAGGGAAATACCAAGTAGTTTAAACCGATTTTAAAAAAGTTGTCATTAAATTGTGTCTAAATTATTTTTCAATGAAAAAAGTATACTCTCAGTCTTACTATCGTTTATAACCAGATTATTGGCAGAATACCATATTTTCGCTAGTTCAAATGAATTGGTGAGTTGAGAATTAACTTGTGAAACATTAACATCAGAGCATATCAATGTTGTGTCATCAGCGTATAGCACTGATGTTGAAGGTACATTATAACTAAAATCATTTGTAAACACTAAGAATAAAAAGGGTCCAAGGACTGAGCCTTGAGGTACCCCTGTACTTACATTTAACACATCAGAAGAACAGTTATTTACACATACAAATTGTTTTCTATAGCTAAGGTAACTTTCAAGCAGTTGCAATTCTTTATTCCTTAATACCGTAAAATTCTAAACTTTTTACACAACACTGAATGTGACACTAAATCAACTGCTTTTGCTCAAATCAAATTAAACTACAGCCAGTAACAAGTTTTTTTTTTTCAAAGCCCTTGAGAATAATGTCAATAACAGACTCAACGGCCATATTAGTGGAGTGATGAGGTTCTAAAAACCAAACTGAAGGGGATATAGCAAATTGTTAGATACAAAATAATTCATACAGTTGCTTCAAAAATGCAGGATTCAATTACTTTACTTAATATGGGGACAACTGCAATATTGGACGATAGTTCTCAGGGTTATTTCTGTCACCTTTCTTAAAAATAGGTGTCACCTTGGCAAATTTTAAACACTGAGGAAAACTACCTTCAAGAAACATGCGGTTTACAAGATAAGTAAGTGGAACTAATATTACAATCTATTATACCTTTGATTACATAATTGGATAAACCAAATACATCCTCACTTCGAGAGTTGCTCATCTTGTTAACTACATCCTTAAACAGTTTTTTTTGTCAAATTGATTTCCACCTGAAGTCATTTTTTACATATTTCAGGGCGGGGAAAATTCCTCAACAGATCAGCCCAATTAACATCATTTGACATGTAGTTTACTGTGTTAATTTGTGTATTTGTAAAATAATTGTTCAATACATCTGCAGAGAGAGAATTTTTTATTGTGTGTTCAATATGCCCTGATTCTTTTTTAACAATTTCCCAAGCCTTTCTACATTTATTTTTTTGCATTTTGAATCAATTTATCATTGAGACTTATTTTAGCTTCACTGATAGCTTTGTAGTACAATTTTTTAAACTGCATGTATTTATTCTTGTCAAGTTGGTCTGAACTTAATTTCCACTTGTCATATAAGGCGAGCAAGAAAGTGCGCATCAAACTGGAGTTTGGGAGTAAACTGACTTCTTGTTAAGTGATCACCTGGTTTACAACTTAATTTGACACTAATCAATGGACAATAATAATTAAAATGAGTTACCAACATATCTAACAAACATAGAAAAAAAACACCATTTACATCATCGAAATTACTTAAACCTGACCAATCAACACCTTTTAAGCACTCTCCTAAGTCATACAATCTATCTTGTGAAATGAGACGCTTTTTTATATGGTTTGTTCTCACCCTTCTCTTTTGAAGTGATTGGAAAGAGAAAAACTAACAAAAACACCCTGCATGGTCAGAGATTATGTCCTGTTTAAGCAAGGAGCAACTATACAGTTTCCTTGTTGATATTAGTATACAGATTATCCAAACAGGATGTGTTTCTTGTTGGCAAGCTATTCGTGTTGTATAAATTTACTGATCTAAGAACGTTTAAGAAGTACTGCACATGTGGCGTATTCTGTTCTAAGATATTAACATTTAAGTCACCAGCCAGGGCAAAAAACTTGTGGGGCTTGGTCATTAAATATACTAATAGGTTTTCTAAATTATTTACAAAAGCATAAAAATCAGAAATTGGGGAGTTCTATACATACATACAATAATAAAATTATATATTCTATCAGCCTAATTTACAGAGGGTTCACACACAAAATCAAGACAGTATTCAGAGACATCAATTACTTCATATTTCAAAGATTCCTTTAATAAAATTGAAGAGCCTCCGTGAATGTGAGGAGGTTTGCGACAATAAGAGGATGCTAGAATGAAACTATCAGGCACATACAATGAAATTTCTTCCTTCTCAAGCCAGTGTTCATTCAAACATAAAATATTAGTGGCATGGTGCTTCAAGATTGTTTCCAAATGACCAATTTTGTTCCTAAGTGATCTGATATTTAGTGTCAATACCTTTAAGTTGGTTGAGACTGGTATGGTCAAATGTTTGTCGGCTGTTGGGTACTTTATATTATTCCCTAATCTAGATTGATGAGATTCATTAGTTATCTTACTTGTATTAACAGAGTTAGGACAGATTATCTATTTTGCAAAAATTACTACTACTAGTGAAATTACACTTGGTTCTACAAGTCAGTCTATTATTTAAGTCGTCGGACTGGAATCCACAAATTCTTGGTTTTTTTCTTGGCCTGGAGTGGATGAGGGTACAGTATATGATAGTGGTCCTCTTGCTTGCTCCTCCAGTTGAGGGGTGGCCCATCCATAGAATGCTGTTGTGTTTGAAAGCAAAGTTTCTACACATTCACCATTCATAGTTGCACCGCGTCCAGACGAGGTTGATTTTCACAGGTGTAAAATTCGTGGGCACTGCGAATTGTAGACTCCATGTTGACTTTGAAGGTGACATGTAATGCAACAGCAGTACACAAAATTGTCTTTACCAATTTTGTTCATGTGTAGGCCATGGTGTGTAAAATTGGGGAGCGTGTTTAAAAAGGTTGTTTGATTGGAATAAAAGACACATCCCTATTTTCCAGCACTATATCAATAGATTTTGTTTATTTATATTTAATATAGTTTTGTTTCCATTCTGGTTGATCATATCTGTAAGGAATTGACGTCAAAATTTATATTTGTATGTTGCAGTTTCTCAATATTAAGTCTTGTATTAGGGATTGGATATTGCCACATTCCCTTTCATAATGTAAGCTGTTTGTTCCCACCTATTAAGACAACTGCATCGTTTTTAGTGTAGTTACAAACGGCCGCCCTCCTCAATGTTGTCGCAAATGTATGACATTGGAGCTCCTGGGTACACATTGCCTGTTACATTTGCCTCTTTTTTAGTAAAAATACTTTGGATGGTAGAAACACATTGTTTGGCATGGCTGTCCCCAAATATCGCAATCTTTGGTACATGTATGGACTTAAAGCAGCTTGACCCTTCAGATTCTGGCTTATAATGTCCTGTGGGTGCTGTCAATGGCTTCTCATTCTCACCATTGTTCATGTTACTGTTCTCAACAACATCATTTAAACCATCACTTAGTTCAACACTGGCAAAGATCATGAGGAACACTGCTACATTCCAATGAGGAACTGTCCTGGTGTGTATTTAAAATTTTCTCAGTTGCATTATTTGTTTTGGGAGCCACAAACATTAGTGATTTAAATCAAATGTAGAGGGATATTTGCCCTATTTTGCAAAACAAATGCTTAATTTAGCCCTTTTTTCTGCCACAGTTTAACTGGCCTAAATTCTGGCAACATCTTTGTAACAAAAATATCTGTAGGATATTTTTTATAATTACTTTTCCACCGCTAATAAAACAATGTATTCCACAGTCATTCCCATTTCTCTGGGTTGTCCCTTGTATATCTATAATGTTTGGATGTGAACTTGAGGCCTAAATATTCACTGAGTTTTATTTGCCACAGTTTGAGTTGGGACACAGTTTGAGTTATGCAATGAATCATACTGGTAGAACAGAGACTGGGATTTATTAAATACCAGTAAATTCCAGTGGGTTCCACTGTCAGCTATGTCACCACTGGAGTTATTAATAGGCATTAGAATAATTTCTTTTTCAGAAATGTGTAGAGGGTCCAGGACAGCAGCAAAGTCATTCAATAATTTTACTGCCTGACAGACAGACGGATTTAATATATAACATTTTTGGTGTCTGTCTGAGCTAATTACTGTAGTATTTAAAATATCAAGATACATTTGGATTGGATCATCAGTGATCCAGCCACTCGTGTCTAGCAGATCAGAGAAAAATTGTTTCATCCGGCAAATTCAGACTCTTTTGTATTAAACATGCTCTTTAAATTCAAGTTTTTCATTTTCCTTTGAAAGTAGATTACTTTTTAAATTGTTTAATTCATTTTCAAGCAGTTTATTTTTTTCTTCCAACATTATTGATCATTTCAGATTTAAAGTCTTGACTAGTTTTATTATTACTTTCATTGTGAGAGTCATTAAGTAATTTTTACCATAGGAGACAGTTTTTTATTTATTTTTAACTTAGATCTAGTTTGTACAGTAGGGACTATTATTTTTAGTAATTCCCTCCTTCATCTTACTGTATTGTTCTTTCATAATATTGATACTGTTTCATTTTAAATAGACTCCATCTATGTATAATTAATTAATGTCCAATAATGTTGCTCAGCTGTCACAACAATACTGTATAGCAAGCAGTGTATTGTGACTCAGAGATATCAATGATTGACAGCTGGCAGTGGCAGTGGGCAGATAACAGCCACCTGTAGCATGGACTGGTGGGCTGTAGTGGGGGAGACAGTTTCCAACAAGGAAATAACCCCAGTAGTCAAGATATATCTTCCCTGTCTTGAATTAACTAGAAATTAAGAAAATGCAACCATTTCACTTTGGTTTCTTGTTTAACTCCTCAGTTAGTGATATAAAAATGTATATAGTTCTTTTAATTGTCTTTAAATATAAGTGATTTTCAAGAATTATCCAGTTTTCATTGTACAAGAAAACATGTGATTTTTTCAGTCTGCTAATGTAAGTAACTGTTTATATGTATTTATTAAGAATAGTTCACTACCAGAAAATGAAATTTTAAAACTAATTATGAACTTAATACTTATCCAAGACGTTTCTCACTTATCTGAGTTCAAACTAAACAATAAAAAAACCGCTAATATCATCATTTCATGCAAACACATTCCAAAACAATCTTGCATAAAAACCTTGCATTCTTGAAGTCCACCTTGTTGGGCACACTTTCTTTAAGGTTTTTTTGTAACAAAGCCGACTTAGTCAACAGTGCCCATCTTGATATAATTTAAAAAAAAATACATAACGACTTTGAACATTATCAAAAAAGGTTCTGATTTCAGGAATGTTTGATACTGAATCGTTGATTACCAAATTAAGGGCATGAGCACAACAGTGAATATACTTGGCTGCAGGATTTGTTTGTTTTATTCTTGCTTGAAGGCCTGAATATATACCACTCATATATTAAGCGGCTCCATCGTAGCCTTGCCCTCGAACTTTAGATATATATGAATACTTTTCTATGATATTGAAAACAACATTTGATAAGTATTCTGATTTCTGGCTTTCCACTTCCAAAAAGCCCCCGAACGCTTCTTCTATGACTAGTTGTACTGGCCTGTCGCCTGTCGATAGTATATTTCACACGCAATTGCATGACTTTGCGAATCTTCCCACCATTTTATCGTCTGTTATATGCTATGTGCAGGACCCTGTCCGGACAGTTAACTTGCTTACAGACAAAACTATGTGAAAATCAAAGTGGAGTATCACAACTAGTTAGTTACTATGATTTTATATCTACTTTGCCAAAAATGTGAGCCACTGTCCAGACAGTTAACTTGCTTTACAGACAAACTATGTGAAAAACCAAAGTGGAGCATCACAACTAGTTAGTTACTATGATTTTATATCTACTTTGCCAAAAATGTGAGCCACTGTCCGGACAGTTAACTTGCTTACAGACAAACTATGTGAAAATCAAAGTGGAGCATCACAACTAGTTAGTTATTATGATTTTATATCTACTTTGCCAAAAATGTGAGCCACTGTCCGGACAGTTAACTTGCTTACAGACAAACTATGTGAAAATCAAAAGTGGAGCATCACAACTAGTTAGTTACTATGATTTTATATCTACTTTGCCAAAAATGTGAGCCACTGTCCGGACAGTTAACTTGCTTACAGACTATGTGAAAATCAAAGTGGAATATCACAACTAGTTAGTTATTATGATTTTATATCTACTTTGCCAAAAATGTGAGCCACTGTCCGGACAGTTAACTTGCTTACAGACTATGTGAAAATCAAAGTGGTGCATCACAACTAGATAGTTATTACGATTTTATATCTACTTTGCCAAAAATGTGAGCCACTGTCCGGACAGTTGCGTTTATTACTTACAGGTAACAAAGTAATATCATCTAATATGATTTTTTTTACATAAAAAACCACAATAGCACCAAGTGAACTAAATTAGTGAGTTGTAGTTTGCTGTATATTGAGTACTTAAAAGGAGCCTTATCCCACAGTGAACGTGTTGTAATAAATTTACTTCTTTGAAACTTCAATTCTGTTAGTATTAAAATGTTTAATTTATCTTAACTTTGGATGATTTAAAGACAATTAAAAGCAATGAGAGGTAAAAAAGTAACCAGTTTATCATAATCATCTTTAGGATACACATAACAATATTCACCATGATGGCTACAAGAAAAAACAACAGAACCTATGCTACCATTCAGCCAGTTCTGTCTAGAACCAGCTTATAACTGTTATAATGATGCATTTACTATGTAGAGTTTTGTTTTTCAACATTTTTATTGTTACATATAGTTGCAATATATTATAAAGGTAATCACAGCAAAAGGTTCAAGCAGTTAAATGTCTAAAACAGTGAAAACAATTTGATCAACATATTTTTAAATTCCACATCATTTAATTTAGAAAACTGCCAATAAAATTCGGTATCTCAACTTCTCACATCATTCTTAAGGTATTTACATGTTTAGCTGTATTTCTTGCTTCATCTATGATCTATATTCATAAATTTAGGAGGTTTATACATACAGAATACCCTAAAATTAGTAGCTGTTTAATAAAACATCACAGTAAGTCATACTCAGTGCTTATAGCTTTTGAAATCGCACTTTAAGTTATCATTTATTACATACAAGAACCAGGATGTAGCCTACTCATTATTATTAATAAGTAGCACAGAATATGTGTCAAAACAAGTAAAATAAAAGCTATTAACAATATATTTATATTGAATCGAAGCAAATATTACTGATAAAAACCAAATAATAAAACATTTTGTAACAAAACATAATTTAATTCTAATAAAACTGTACAGCGATTGAAAGACAATTTACACACAAGAGCAGATAAATAAATATAAGTCAGATCTGCAGAAAGACAGAGCGAGATAGAGAAGCACAATGAAGAAGGGGGCTATGAAGAAAGTACCTGGTCTGGAGCAGTGTCATTGGTCATGGATCTGTCTTCCTCTTCATCGGAGTCTTCTTCACCGGACGAATCAGCTGACCCACTACGCTCCTTCATATCTGTTCACATTAGAATTGGGGAATTAAAATTATGAAAGGCTGAAAAGATACAGGAGCTAAATCAAAGCATTCAAAGTTTTCAGATTACATGTCTTGCACCTCAGAACACGAGGAAAACATGATTAGAGCAGATACCCGATCAAAAAAATATAAATTAGTAATAATAGCTCTTGACAAATTTTGTTGGAATGTAGAACAGGAGCACATTTTCATACCTCATGCAATTAATAATTTTCCTTTATAATATCATTTTTGGGGCGAGAAAAATCATTGGAAAATGCATATATAAAAAAAAACAAATATATTAATTGATCAGCAGTGTTTTGACACACAGTGTGAATTAATACACTCAAATAATAATCATGACATCAGCCACATACGCCTGGAAATAAGATTACGTTTTACACAAATTATGCAGTCACAGCACTAAGTATGATATTAAGCCAATTGTCACATCCATAATCAAATACTGTCATATCATCATCATGACTACCACTCAGAAAACCATTCATCATTCATAACAAACTGTACAATTCAACTGCAATTGGATTTGGCCTAATTATTGAGATTTAGATAAAAGTGAGAACTACAAAGTATTGAGGGGAATGCGCCTGGCGGCACCAAGTAGAAACACTCCTTACTTTCTGAATAGCGCTTGATCCTATACCACTGAACAAAGAAATGGCAATTTCCTCACCTGATTTGTTTAGTGAGTTGTCATTGGAGTTCTGCTGGGCCTTGGCACGAGACAAGGTGTCGTAACAGTTGAGGCAGACTCTAAGCGGCTTGGAGGACTGGTTGGGGAGGAGGAACCGCTTATTGGAGCACGGACCACACACTACGGCCCCACACTTCCTGCAGTGGTGCTGTCAAAAAAAATATCGAGTTAGCATGCCTCTCTGGGGAGTGTGGAGAGCATTAAGATCCAAATTTGATGGTCACAAGAACTATTCTTGAAGAATCTATGACATTAACACATTTAAACCCTGTTGACAAGTGTAGAATAGAATAGAATAGAATAGAATAGAATCTTTATTCACCACAAGATATTCCATAGAATACATAGGCAAGTCATGTAACTATGAGATTAATATTTCTGCACACAAGCCATTGTTTACATAAATATAACCTAAGCCAATGGACTATTTTAAGACTACAGTAGGCCCTATAATATAAATAACAGCAATATAGTATTACAATACTAGTAAATATTTTAATCAAAATAGCATTTTATAAATTACAACAGGCCTAACTTAAACATTATAATAAACAACACATTGGACATTACAATAAATAGATATTATTTTACTTAAACATATATTTGTTTAGCACAAAGTGACAAAAGATTCTTTGAAAGCGTCAGGTCAGGCTAAAATCCAATTCGGACCAACTCTCAGAAAGAAATTCTTCCACTTTATAAAACGGATTTTTTAATAAAAAAATTTATGATACAGATTTTAAATTTATCATTTTCTAAATTCTTGACTGGGTCGGGTAACTTATTCATTAATCGGCTTGATATAACTATGGGATTTCTTTCACTTTTTAATAGCCTATTTTGTGGTAAATTAATTAAAATTTGCAGATCTAGTATTGTGGGAATGAATGGAGCTTCTTGTATGTACCTTGTCTAAATTAGCTCTCAAGTACATGAGGACACTGAAATATGTATAGGGAATGTAAAGTCAATATTCTTAATTCAATAAATAATTGTTTACAATGGGCTAATCTATGGGAACCAGTAATTACTCTTATAGCTTTTTTTTTGTGCAACAAATATATCTTCTGACTTGGGAGCACCACCCCATACTATTAAACCATAAGACATATGGGCATGAAATAAACCAAAATAGGCCTGCCTTAGGCCTTCCCTTTCCAACTCACCACTTAACCTTTTTAAAGCGTAAATGCTTTTACTAAGCCTACTTTTGAGGACAGATATGTGTTGGTGCCAATTAAGGGTTGGGTCTAAAGTTAATCCTACTTACTCGCAAGCTACTTGCGTTCACCGCTACCGTTGAGTATTCTAGCACCAGGCCATCGGCGTTCTGGTGAAGTCTCATGGGCTATCTACCTGTACCATTTAGTTGTCTGATGTTTGTTTCTAATTGCTGAAAGGTAATTGTTTGAAGTGAAAAATTTCAAAGTACCCTTGAACCAGGAAATATTGGAAATGCGAGACATGGTCGGAGAGTGGTGGTTCTTCACTAAAGATTTAGACATTTCTCACAATGCAAAACACTTCTATTTTTCCCTAAAAAAGAGGTATTATAAGAAATTTTAAGTCATTTGTAGCTTTTATAAATTACATCACTCTTCAAATAAAATCAAGACAGCTTGGGATATTATAAATGGCCATAGGAATACTACTGTCTTCAATAAAACGCAGTTGATGGCATTAAAAACGAGGATGGTTCATTAATAAAAGACCAAAAAATCAGTTGAAATATGTTTAACGAATATTTATAAATGTAGCTCTGCAGTGCAATGCCAAGGACAATAGCCAGCATTTTCATACTGGACTAATCAAATCTTTGGCACCCTCCTTTTTCCTTACTCCAGTTTCTGAAACTGAAATTGCTGACATTATAGGTTCCCTAAAAACCAAGACATCTTCTGACCAATATCTCTTCCAAACTGCTCAAAGACTGCACTCTTTTATTTATCCAACCACTTATTCATCTGATAAATTATTCTTTTGAAAATGGCATTTACTGATTATCTAAAACTTTTTATTGTGAAGCTTATTCATAAAAGAGGAAAGATGGATGAAACTGATAACTTCAGACCAATTTCCATCACATCTACATTTTCAAAGGTTTTTGAAAAAGCTGTGTTTAAAAAGGTTATGGTAGTTGATTTATCAGAGTGACTTCTTTTTTGAAAATCAGTTCGGATTTTGTAAAGGAAAGATCAACTGTTAATGCGATTTTCGCATTAAGTAATAGGATTTCTTTTGACCTGCGAAAAGCATTTGACATGGTTCCTCATGAGTGACTTCTGGAAAAACTTGGGCTGATTGGTGTGAGAGGTGTAGCTTAAGAATGGTTTCGATCCTATTTGGTTGGTCGTCATCAATCTGTCAGCATTCCATCCGGTGAGGGTCGTGTACATAAAATTTGTCAGAGTTGGTTATGCACCAGGGTTTAATATTGGGGCCTTTACTATTCATCATCCTTGTAAATGATATTAGAAGCTCCGTAGCAGATTCTGGGTTATATGTGTTTGCATATAACATTTGCTTGGTAATCAATGATAAAATGTTGTAATGTCTTGGAGATGGACGCTTTCATTCAGTCAAAAAACATCCTTCAGTGGTTTTATAGTAACAGTCTTCTAGTTAATACAGCTTAAGAGCCTACACATTGAAGATGTTATAGCTGAATCTGATCATTTTGTAAAATTCTTAGGGATCTCAATAGATAGAAACCTGAATTATCATTATCACATAAAAAATGTAGCTGTAAAGTTGGGGCTCAGTATGGTTTGGCCTTTGCAGATTGTTTTCTTTTACAAACACTGACATGATGCTCACTGCATACTGTGCTCTCATTTATCCACATCTCTCTTATGCCGTTGGTGTAAGGGGTTCTAAAAATAGTTACAGAAAACAGATTTTTATTTTAGAACAAAAAGCAGTTTGAATAATAACTCATCTCAAACCAATGGATGCTTGCAAACAGTTATTCGACTCAATAAGAATCCTTACCTTTCCCTCAATTTACATTTTTCATACCAGACTTTACTTTGAAAAAACCCAAAACTTTTACAATACCTTTTCCCACAATCTAAATATCAGATCAGAAACAGAAACAAATTTAACATTCCAAATCATAATACTTAATTTTTTAAAAACCCAATGTTTTATGATTCAATTATATTTTTCAACGCTCTTCCCGGTTCCCTCAGGATGGAAATGAATTTCAATACGTTTAAAACGAGGTTTGAAGAAGTTCTTAATTTCCAAGTCTTATTATAGTGTTAAGGAGTTTATAAATGCATTTTGATTGTTCAAATTATGTTATTATTGGATGATGTATAAATTATTGGCTCATGCCCATGGTTGTAAAATGTTGAATTGCAATAAAGGTGATTTGATTTGACTTACACACTGCATAATGAGTAACTAACTGAGCAGTTCACACTTATTAACTGATGACCAGTCAAATATAACATTTTACAATGAAGCATGCAATGAGTTTGTAAAAAATAATTTTCATCTAAATGATACGGACATTCTACTAGTAGGAATGTTACACAATGCACATTCCAGTAATACTATCTTCAGATACTACAGTGAACTCACCCTTCTGTTGAGAACAGTGAACTGATTCTTCTTGCAGTGCATACAAACAGCTGCCTCCGAGTCTGGCACCCACACAGCAAGCATGAACCTCCACCGCCTTCTTACCACCTAGGAACCACAACATCAAAATGAACATTGTGAATGTTGAGTTCAACTCTACTTCACCTTCTGTTGAGAACGGTGAACTGATTCTTCTTGCAGTGTATACAGACAGCTGCCTCTGAGTCTGGCACCCCCAAAGCGGCATGAACCTCCACCGCCTTCTTACCACCTAGGAACCACAACATCAAAATTAACATTGTGAATGTTGAGTTCAGCTCCACTTCACCTTCTATTGAGAACGGTGAACTGATTCTTCTTGCAGTGCATACAGACAGCTACCTCTGAGTCTGGCACCCCCAAAGCGGCATGAACCTCCACCGCCTTCTTACCACCTAGGAACCACAACATCAAAATGAACATTGTGAATGTTGAGTTCAGCTCCACTTCACCTTCTGTTGAGAACGGTGAACTGATTCTTCTTGCAGTGCATACAGACAGCTGCCTCCGAGTCTGGCACCCACACAGCGGCATGAACCTCCACCGCCTTCTTACCACCTAGGAACCACAACATCAAAATGAACATTGTGAATGTTGAGTTCAGCTCCACTTCACTTTCTGTCTAGTGCAACGTCTGAAATCTACTGCTGAACTAAACATTCACACTGAATAAAATCCTTCTCACCTTAGCTACATATGTATAAAATGAATATTGATGAAAAACAAAACTAACATATTATCCTGTCAAAACTGTCCGATTAGTAGATTAGGTTACCTCAGTTTCAAATGTCCAACACTAAAATACAAAAAATTCAGTTGAAACTTTTCCACAAAATATTAAAACTATGGGCTAAATTTTTAAAATACAATTAAATTTAAAAACCTACGATACCAGCTACATGGTCAGGTCCATAAGTTTTCGGTCTAAGGAAGAAGGAAATATGATTTTTTTTAAACGAAGTCTATAGTTTTTCTTAAGACATAAGAATATTTTCTCATATAAGTTCTAGAATTTTTCACCTTAACCTGAACATTTTTATCCGTTGTTTTAGAGTAGAATATGAAGGGATGGACTGTTCATCCAAATTTAATTCGTGCAGGAGTAAGGTTCTGTTTACACAAGAATTTAATCAGCGCACAATAGAGTATCATTGTGAGACAGCACTACTTCCTTCAATGTCAGACACAGACTGATAGTGCTGGAGAGATTCAGGCAAGTGATAAGAAGTGTACAGACAGTGATAAGAAGTGTGGAAAAAGAATATAAGGTAAATAGATTGATATTACCTTGTTTAGTAATAAGTGTAGAACATATTCAATTTAGAAAAGTTTATATAATGTCGAATGATTTGTTTTAGGTTCTATTAAAAAAATTTATATAAGATTTGGAAATGGAAGTATTAAGAATTTAGTTAACCAAGGATTTTGAAAACAGATGTAAAATAATTTGATTCAATAAAATTTATAGTTTTCGCTCTGCTTACCAATTGTGACGATTTGTATGGGTTTTGTGGAAACAACGTGTCACCGTGCAGGACTAGGCTTGTAGCCGCCTGCACGATGAAGACCGTGGAGCGACCATAATCCTAATTACACAATATCCTCCTGCCAGCTTTGATAAGTATTTAAAGTTATAATTTAAGGCCGAATCAGTAAAAGTAAATCGTTAAAACAATTTATTAACCGCCAAAGATAATTTACACATACCGACACCAACCCCACGCAAACCTCCCATCACGACCAAACCCGCCCCGACATACTAACAATTTAGAATTTACTACCACCCTATAATTTTTTCCCGGCACCTAACCCCCCCCCCCTGATTATTAAATCAATCCATAGTGTAACACACAATACTTAAAACAAATAATAAAACTAAGACTTGCGACAGGTAATATTTCCGTCACTGCCACTCGCCGATCAGACGTCCTCCCTCTTTCGCCACTCAATCTAGACTCCTCATTATCAGACCACGGTCCTCCATCCGCACGCGGCTTATCAGAAAGACCGGTTCTAACCGTTGATTCGGCGGTCTGATATATGTGGTGGGCAGTCACCACATAGTGGAACCAGTCCCAGCCAGAAGGGCTAGCTGGAAACTTACAGACCTATGTTGAAAATTAATCAAACTTACATTTAGGTAAACTTTATCTCATATCTATCTTTCACCCTCGGGGGCTCAAATTAAATAAATTAAAGAAACAAGTTTTTACAATCAAATATTATAGTGACCCATTCAGTATGCATATAGTATGTCTGCCAGTAGGAGGGACTACAGAGAAAGACGCTATCATACGCTGAAGAGCACCCTCTCAATGCTAACTTGTCTGTCTACATCAAGTTTTGAATTACGTATGGTAAAAAAGTTTAAATAAAAACTGCACAACATGCAGATAACACCTGAAAAAAGTACATTTAAAAAAAATGAATGATAAATGTACACATAATGTTCTGCATGCATACCACATATAACCACACATAGAAGTACACATAATATCCTGTATGAAACTTGCATATATTAATATTATTATTATTATTATCTATTATTTGTTCCATTGTAGAACTGCTACCTTATTGTGAAGGAACTTGAGCCTGGACGTGCATGGTCAAACCAAACTTGCAATAAGTCAGTTATCTGTTAAATCTGATTTGATATATTGTTCACAAAAATTACTCTGGTCTGTTCTTGTAGAATTAGAAGTAAGGACATTTTAGTTTAAACATTCTAAATGGCAACCATTTATAAAATTTATTTTTCCAAATTTGACCAAACTTTTTTTATTGATACACCCTGTGAACATAAAAAGTGTACCACAGTGTGGTTTATCAGGTTTTAAACAGGTTTTCACATAAAAATAAAGACAGACAGACAGACAGTAAATAGAACAAGATTATTGGTTGAGTTTGATCTTTTGCTTCAATTCACCCTAGCAAAAATATCCTTAAATTTGCGTCAAGATTTTCCGATGACGTACATTGCGACAGTTAAATTTTACCTAACCACATCAGTCGTCAGTGGTCTTGTAAGTGTTAAAGACACTACTTTAATCATAAAACATTTACTTTTTCTCAGCAGATCTTCGATGCACTTATTGATGTGTGCCATCCACTCCTGCTTCTCCGTGGATGTGGCAGCATACACAGCAAATGACTTAGACGCTGTTCTGATTAACCACCCATTTTCTCAACTCTGGAGCATTAAAAAAACATTTTTTCTTGTAGAAAAATCTACCTATAACTAAAAATAATGTTATTTTAAAAGTAACACAAAACCTCTAACATGCATGACAGGTTTAAAAATAAAAATTGACAATTTGTTCTAAGTCATCCATAAAATTCTCATGTATTAGAGCATTTTGATATGTTCTTCAACTTACCAGGAAATTTAGTCAATTGAGACTAATCACAAATTAACACCATATTAATACTAGTGGCCATACTGCAAATATTGGTTTGTTTGTAATACCCCTTTGACATAGGGGTTTGACCCCTTGTAGATCGATCCCTAGTCTTATACTAACTGACTAGGAAAGTCCACTAGTCATGGAGAGCATTAAGAGTTGACACTAAAATTGTTATCCTTGGAAATCAGTCCCTAGTCTTGTACTAACTGACTAGAATAGTCTCGCTAGAGTCATGTAGAGCATGAATAGTTGACACTGAAATCGTTATCCTTGGAAATCAGTCCCTAGTCTTGTACTAACTGACTAGAATAGTCTCGCTAGAGTCATGGAGAGCATGAATAGTTGACACTAAAATCGTTATCCTTGGAAATCAGTCCCTAGTCTTGTACTAACTGACTAGAATAGTCTCGCTAGAGTCATGGTGAGCATTAATAGTTGACACTAAAATCGTTATCCTTGGAAATCAGTCCCTAGTCTTGTACTAACTGACTAGACTAGTCTCGCTAGAGTCATGGAGAGCATTAATAGTTGACACTAAAATCGTTATCCTTGGAAATCAGTCCCTAGTCTTGTACTAACTGACTAGAATAGTCTCACTAGAGTCATGGTGAGCATTAATAGTTTAGTTGACACTGAAAATCATTATCATTGGAAATCAGTCCCTAGTGTATCAATCAATAACATTGTGATCAAATCTTATAACATAAAATGAGTATTCTGATTGAAAGCTATCACAATTTACTATGGTGTAACACAATTACATTAAAAAATTAAAATTCCAGTCCAACCCTTATTTAATGCTATTAGTCAATTATGGTGAAGATTTATAAAAACTACTTTCCATTTCAGATGTATTAATTAGAGGAATAATACATTTATATCTATATAAAACTATATGTTTGCAAAAACTTTGCCACTGTTATATGTTACAAAAATACTATTTCAAAATAATCTACTGTCAATAATAAACTTTAAACATTACAGATTATAAATATACATTAATACTTACGTCCATCATCCTCCAGTGATTCTAATTTTACCTCCTCTAAAGGGATTATGTGTTGCTTGTTGTACTGTAAACGAGACAAGCAAGAGTAAGTTTTATGAAAGATTATTTGTTACATAAATATACTTCCAGATAAATTTACTATTCTAAGGTAAACACAAGCACATACAGTGAGACACAGCGACATCTGTGTACAGGAACTTTAGTACTTTCAGAGCTAAATTAAATATGTAACGAGGGGTCCCTAAATTACATAATGCCATTACGAGGGAAGCTGGGGGTGTGAAGCAGCGTTACGTAACAATTAAACCTCAAGAATTAATTACTTGAATTCATGCACAAAATTTGCTCCAAAGATTTAGGAGATAAAAAATTTGTGAAACACTGCGGGTAAAACATTGTCTCTATCATAAATTTAAATACACCAGTTGACAAAAAAAAAAAATGGTGATTCATTGAACAAGTGCAAGTGCTTTGACAAGCAGAATCCCAAATCATCTGTCATCAGGGCATGTGGATTACAGTCCAGTGTATGAACTATAACTAAACAAACCAAAAAACTGTAACTGTAAAAGTCAATTCGGCCAGCCGAATTCCACATAACTATATGAGCAGTTTTTTTGGCATATAAAACTATATGAGTGTTTGTTTGGCAGATGGAACGCTCATCCACTTTGTGTCAGTATTAGCAGGACGGAGTATATGATGAGGAATAAGTCGTCTGTGTTGCTGATATAACTTCAGCTCAAAATTTTGCCTTTTATTTTAATTACTATATTTCTTACAGATGACATCTTACGGTGCTAGACATTGATCCACTTGCACAATAAATTTCTCTGTATTGAATAAAATATAATTAAAGATAAAAACACTACTAGATGTTTTGGTCAGTGGTTGAATCTAAAACCACCTGGGGCCGATGCGCTGCTGACCAAGACTTCATCTCTTATAGTCAGATGCGTGAAAATTTCAGCTCCCAAAATACATGCATTGCTTAGCATAAATTTCCACCTCTCTGCTATTAATGTGACTATCGGTGCAGAAATTATGTTTTTTTATAGTATGCACCAAAACAATAAACGTAGGTCCTGATAGCCACATTGGTTTGGTTCAAGTGCAAATAATTCAAGTTTTCTTCTAGCTTTTGAAAGAACACTGTTTATAAATTCAGAAAAAGTCATTTTGGAGTAAAAGAGGACAAGATCCTACAAAAAATACTTCCTCTTGTATATTCTACAACCTCCAACCCATAAAAATGATTGTATGCATTTATGTCTAAAGTTGTTTAAAGAGAAGTAAAACCTTATGGTTAAGATGGTGTATACTGCATATATTTATTTAAGCATTCAAAGCTAATTAAATGTTACAATATAGGCTATAAATATAAAAGTTTATATATTAAAAAATTTAAACTTCTAATGACTAGAGTATTCTTAAATATGGCATTGTTTAGAGACCTAGAAGATTCCACTAAGATCACAAACCTTTTTGTATGATGCTATATATAATATCTTTAAACGTGAAAAATATAAAACATATCAGTTTTATGGTGTAGTTACTGATTAATTGGGTTAAAAATGTTCCAATTATTAAACATTCATTGCAAGGGAGGTTCAAGTAGTTATCAGTCACATAAAAAGGCAGTAGATGATTTAATCAAAGACCTTTTGAAAATTAGCTTCCTTACAACGATAAAGAATCTTGGATGTTTGTTTGTTACGCTCCGGTTAGAATTGAATGTTCTTGACCATCTTTTCACAATACGTTTTATACTCACATTCGCCTAACAAATCAAACAATTAAATAATGAATTTAACAACATTATGGCTTGTCATTAATTGAAAAAGGCTACTCAATTACAAAACAAGGAGTCATAATGCGACATGAAAGAGTTTATGTGAAATGTTAACCTAATAAAAAATTATGTTACAAACCATTTTAGTTCTTTTTCATTCTAAAAATTAAGTAGAATCTACAAGGGAACATTATGAACTCAAGATCAGTAGTAATCCTCTATTGCCAAGGTAATCAAATCTTTTTAACGACCATCTGTTATGATCCATTTAATCATTTCATTGTCAAAGCTGTTGGAAAAACTGTATTACCAAATCTGTCTCAGTCTATTTATAAAAACAATAGCCTACATTTGACAAGAGAAATTTTAACTTTAAAACAACAGATGATTTAACTACTTAAAAGATTAAAATCTGTTGACAACAAACATTCTACAAGCGATGATATATCCATGACATTGATAAACCACGCTCAGTTTAAGCCCTATCAATGACTCATTAATAAATTCACCAATGACTCATTAATTCACCATTAATTTGAGAAATGTTTACCTCTATGCTGAACATTTCCTAAGTTGCAAACTAAATTTAATAAAATGGTGAGAAGAATGCAACTTGTTACAGACCACTGTTTTGTTTTTCATTTCTAACTTTTGGAAACATTTATTAATGTGTAATAAACAAATAAATTGTAACTTTAACTAAAAAGAAATAATGTTTTTTTTTAAGTACAGCATGGATTAAAAGAAAATAATTTACCACAACTGACTGATGAGACTCTGGCACATAAGATACAAGATAGTATGTATATCTCTTCATACTTTAACTGAAAGCGTTATCGCCCAGTAATACGTTCAATACACTAACTAATACAAAAGTAACAGTACCCAATGATAGATTGAATTAATAAGAATTATATCAAGAAAATAGGAAGCAATATATTGATATTAGTCACATAAAAAAACATATATAATCTAAGACAACTTCTTTACTAAATATATGTATCTTGAATCTTGAACATAACTAATTGTAACTACATCGATATTATATCAGTGTTTATTTTAGGAACGTTATTGTTCCTCTATTATTTAACTGTAGGGTTTATAGTAAAACATTTTTTTTAAAATTGCACATTTGGTTTGTATAAAACTTACTAATTTTGTACAAGTCAGTAGTAGAAATCAAAATATCATACTTTTTAATTCTACCATTGGTTAAGTATATTTAGAGATGTATACTACTGGATGGAGAATAAAAACAATTTTACATTAACAAAAACAGAGAAATAAATCCAGTTATTCATTAAATTGGTTTAGTCACACAACTTAAAAAAAAAACTAAGATATTTTTATTTATATGGACCCGAATCAAAATTGAAGATACTATTTTATATAATCCTCTAGGCTGAAAATTGATTATCTAACTGGTTACAAGTGTTTAAGTTTAGTTGATTAAAAAACATATTTACTCCACTTTTTTCTTGTTTATAACAATGTTCCCATATGAAAACTAATATATCGTTAAATAGGAAAAAATTGGCGAGCTTTGGGTTTCTTGCGGCACATTTTGGTAAGAACACCTTCACCAACTAGAACTCTGCCTGGAACAGCTAAAGGCTGAAACAAAGAGGCACAATCAATGTGTTTATGACACTAATAAGAATATATTACAAAATCATTTTTATAAAATTACACCCTTCATGCCTATTTTATAAAATTTTTATACCTACTGTCTTCTAATAATATTGATAAAAAGGATTATTTTTATAAATTGAATTCGTGATCGATTCACTAATTACGTACCTGTCCAGAACTGCCAAAGCAGTTTTCCACCATGGCAATGCGGCGAGCATTCGCCTCACTGTTCACTGTAAAAATATAACGTCAAATTAGGTTATGTGGAACAAATTAACTGAAAATATACGTACATAAGGTATTACACACAATTTTAAAGCTTGTTATTGACGATGGAAGGCTTGAAGTGATAACAGGATTTTGGACATTATTCTGGTGGGGTCAATACATCCCCACCTGACGAAGAGGATAGAGCCCAATCCATGAAACGTTGTGTTATACCTTTTGTAACATATAAACAATGGCAAATTTCCAAAATCCTGTTTTCCTTTCATTACATGATGACTAAAATAACATTAACCATGCTTGCATTTAAAATTTGATATGTGTTTTTTCCCACATAAAGAATATACACTCTTGCATTATTTAATGATTTTATGGAGCATTAATTGTCATAGATTACTAATCAGAAATGGTTAATAATATAAACTCCTATAGGGAATTGAAGTATACCAGAGCATTGGCATTTGGGGATTATTTAATATCAAATTCACCGTGAGTTTACATAACTATTCCCAGAAATATTTATTATTTTAACCTTCCATCCATCCATACATCGTGTATAAATAAAACCTAAGGCCACAATTTTACTAAACAGTACAATTGATACAGTGTCGTCCAACAGATCATCGTCTGGGGTTACAGGAATCAATCCTTACAGTCACAACTTTTAATTATTCTTGATTAAAAAAACTTTAAATGTTAAATATAATGTAACAGAGGTATATCAATAACACAATCAATGTAACATAGATAAGTAATCTAAATGGACGTACTTAATAAGATTTTAAAATGAGTATTTGCTCCTTGATAAAAAAAGCTAGAAGAGGTACTACTTCCAACACATTTAAACATTTAGAAGTGAGTAGACTTGAATAGGTTACGACAATTTAAAAGATTTTACAATTGGACGGATATTTTACAATTTTTATCATGAGTCATCTCAGGAAATGAATTTAAACACAATATCACACTATTTTATTTTATTAAAAATTCATTAAAGAAAAATTAATGTTAAAACTTCCTTCGTAAGTTTTAACAAATGCTTTGGAACAAAATTTAATCTATAATACTGAGTACTTGAATATGTAGTCTTCAAAAAGGAAACTGCTGCAAAAACATACAAATATAATTTTAATTTCTCTATTTTAATAAAATAAAAGTACAATTCTATACTTTACAATTATTTAAAAGGGACAAATAAAAACCTAAGAGTTGGAATTTCATATACGTTATACTGTATAAGAGTATATCTGTTAATGTTACTTATTATAACTAAATTGTATTTATTCCTTTGGTTTTCATTTCTGTTTATATCCCTAACAATGTAAAAAGCATATATCCTAAAAACTCTAGAGTTGTGGCTGCAAATTTGACTTTACTCCAAAAGCTCAAGATAATACATGAATCTGGAGTGAGAATGAAATGAAAAAAATGAAAATGTCTTTATTGAATACAACGTTAAAACATATTCAATTGGTGAATGACAAGTAATGAAAAGTAGTAATGAAAATCATTACCTCAGAATACATTTTACTACTGAGGGATTAGCAACTAAAAGGTTTCTTAAAACCAAACAATCCTTGTTTTATTTTATTTTAAACTAAATTATAACCTTTCTGCAAATAAACATCATACATACCAAATTTACTCCCTGACCTTGACAAATGCCTGACTATAAATTGATTCATCATGATTGGTTTTGTATTCCAACTACTTACAAACTATACGTAATAGCACTTAACTTACTCTTCTTTAAAACGTTACACCCAACACCAAAAGTCACTCTGCCTTTTCTAACTGAAACTGATGCTTTCAAAACCAAAAGCATACACTGATGCTTTGTACTTTGGACCCAAATTGTCTACACTCTATCTAAACAAGATAACTATAATTATTCGCCTTGTTTGTTCAAAATATCACAGTATGTAAGTTACCAAAGTCAGAGAAAAAACACAACTTACTTAGGCTTTTTTCATTAACACATTCTTATGTACAGAAATATATGTGTTCAAACATCCTGACAGGTAAGTGAAATTTGGTGTCTGAAATTGTTAAATTAAACTTAATGTATTTCATTCATAACTCGACAACCACACCTCATGTCACGTAAAAGGCTTTTGCTCAAATTTATACATCATTTCATTTTTGAGTTGTCCTGCAGACAAAAAGAAATGTTTAGAGTGCCCAGGCAGACACAATACATTTATACATTATTAAACAGCTGAACATAAAACCTTAAGAGTTTACCAACCCTACAATTATTTGAATGGAAAAATCCCTTTTAATAAAAAATGAATGGAGTATTTTGTAACAGCTGATCCACCAACAATAAGTGCAGTGCAATATCAGGTGATCAGTCAAGTTTACCAACCACCTGACTCAAACAGAATAAAATTTCTCTTCAAACAACCATACAAAAAATAGGTATGATTTATTTGATGAAAACCCACAAGGAAAGTATAAAATATGTGGTATTTTTGAAATCAATAAGAAATCTACTTTCTTTTAATTAAGTAAAAAAATGGATCGTCGCATTAATAAAAATTGACTTAAACCTTACACCCTGTGCACGCTGGTCTTAAAAAATGTTTTATTATGAAATTTAAAAACTAGAAAATGTTTCATGCAGATTTCAAGTAAAAACTTTACAATACAGGTACTAATATGAGAACTGTGACAGTTTGTAGATTTTAATAGAAAACAGTTGCCTAACCGCAGCGAGTGAACAACGCAACCAATAATTAACTTAACCACATTGATTTGTTGGTCTTGTTATTACGCACAACTTACACAAAAAATTTGGAATACACGAGTACCGGTATATGAATTATGTGCTAATAAGAGTATGTTGTGATAACAAAAAATATGTATTATTTGCACCATGATTTTGCATTAAAGATTTGTTTCTATGTTAACAAATTATGAGTTGGAACTATATTTCCAATATTTATGTAAGTGAACTGCCATATATTGTAAACAGAGACAATTCTTAAACTTGTCTAAAACAAGAATAAAACTTAGAAACACCTTTGCTATCTTTGAATATTTAGTTTAGTTTATTACTATAAAATGGATGTATATCCCAACCACCTTTTTTATATTTTACAAACTGGTTTTACAACTTTGACTTAGACTACAAAGAAATTATACTTCATTGTGAACAGAATGATACCCAATCTAGGTTTACAGTAAAAAAAAAGGTTATTTACACATTTTATAATTATCAAAACTGAAAATCCCCCCCCAAAAACAGCCTGCTTGGTTAGAGAGAAAAAATAAACTAACGGTTTGAGGGTTTAAAAACGTCTCATATTAAGACATAAACACTTTAACTGCATTGTGAATAATAGAAAAAGTAGGTACTTTGGGATTATACCGACCACACCCAGACATGAATCGTTATTTCACATTTCGTTTCTACTGATTACTAGATTAGCGTAGAACAATATTTCGTCAATATAAAACAGGAATTGTCTTATCGCAAACACCTCCCCATCCTCAGACAGAGGTCAAAGTCGAGCGTCTAGTAGATAACGTGATTGCAGAGTCTCGCCGGCCCGTTCAGCTGGTGCATCGCTTTGTTGTACTTCCGTGTTTTACCTCTACATTTCTCCAAACACACCAAAATTCAACAAAAACAAACATTTACCAAACTAAACTTTTTATTAAAAAAAAACACTCAAAACTTGTTTTTATTCTTGATCACATTCCGCCACCCAAAATGCGAGTGCCTCCGGGCCATCAGCGCGGGCTTCGGCAGCACCTTCGGTGCTGCCCCGCGCTGATGGTCGACGAAAGAAAAACATCCCTCGAGATAGTACCTATCAGTAAAATATCAAATTCTAGAGGGGCTAATCAGAAATATAAATTGAATTGTAATGGAAAGGCAATGATGTACCGTGCAAATCACGTGATGCCGCGCGGCCTGCCGTTATTCAGGATTCTCGAGAAAGATAAGATAACAGCGACAAACAATACCGATCACAATACCTGGAAATGCTTGTAAGTTTGTAATTTTGTAATTGAAGAGTTGTTTTTTCGTTCTATCATGTTTGTTTCTATAATAATTTCTATTTTTGTGTTCTTCATACTGGTGTGGGTCGGTATAATCCCAAAGTACCGAAAAGTATATTATGTTAGCAGTAAAGTAAAGATTTATTGAACATTTAACCTTAAAAGTAGTTTTTATAAGTGGTATTCTCATCTACAGCTGGTACGCAGCTACTTCACGATTTAAGAGGAGATTGAGCCTTTCAAGCGTAAAAACGAAAATCGTCCCTTGAGATAGTATCCAAATTCAAACTCTGATCACGTGAGCCACTCGTAAATGGCAACTTTAACTTTT
>NW_025783800.1:0-28191 GCF_021130785.1 Homalodisca vitripennis
CCCAAATATGCGCCGCTCGGGGCAACCTCAAATAGACAGACGTCCCCATAATTTGCGCCGCTGTTTGCATGTCCACTATTATTGCCATGAAAAATCACTGGTCTATTTTAGAGGCTTGATACTTTTGTATAGGTCTATGGGGATGGTCGTGGCTCACATGTGGGACGCTTGGTCTCTGGATATCATACAAATTACGTCCTATCAGTGCCTATCATGCCAACTTGTTATAACCAGTGGCACAATAATTAGACTATGAATAATGTGAGCACTTAAATATAATGTATAGCGTGGAACATTCTGAATATAAGTGTAAATTTAATAACTTATTTAATAAATGTTTCACTTATTTTGATAAATAGTTATGACATATGGGTTAACAGTCATGTGTTTATGTCTTGTAGAGGTAAAAAGAACCCCATTCTATGTTTTTGTACCTTGAAATAAAAATTAAAGCTTTAATTTCTACTTAAATTCTATATATTTATACTTTTTTAATTTCTAAACTTAAAATTATTGTAGGCCTACAGCCAAAAAAGATATGTATAATAATGACATTCAATGAAACTTGTATTTATGACTCTGTTGATTGAGCTTTTGTACCATGAAGTTAAAATACTATCATAATAAGATATGCAAGTTTGCTTGAAACTTACCCTAAAACCGTCAGTAATTGAAGCAAATAACTAGTGGCTTCATATATGGACCGCTTGGTCTCTGTTAAGATTATTTGATAGCTATAGTACCGAGCGTCCCACATATGCGCCGCCGTAACAATTACGCAAATCAAGCAATATATTATCCCCAATAAGAACAGATACAGACGTACAACTTTTATGGTTATATTTTGTTGAATTATAGCTCAATTCAACCAATATTTTATCCATTGGTCTATTGGTATAGACTCACACTAATTAAAACATCATTCTCGGTCTGTGTAGAACAACCACATTTTGTAACGTTGGTCTGTTACGGTGACCCGAGCGTCGCAAATATGCGCCGCCTGGGAGCGAACGTGTTATATCTTTTTATCTGAGATTGGTTATTGTATATCTGCAGGTGATTAGCTTATTTTAGTCTTCCAAGGCATTGGCTATATAACCAGAATATCGTGTAACTGCTGTTTGAGTTAAATGCAAAATTCGAATATGTGTAGACGCTAAAGGTGGAGAATATCTAATACAGTCCAGGTAGCATTAAAGGCACTTGACACCCTTTTCCTTTGATTCAAAGGCAGTTTGGGAATGCAAATAAAGTATTAATGGAACTGGCAAAGAGGAAAAAAGTTGTCTTCGGATGGGTAACTGATCATAAATGCTTCCCTGGAAAAATGAAACATGATAGATGCTCTTGCCAAGAATTGGCTCTGAAAGCCTTTTGGTAGAGTCAGCGCTGTGCTGAAGGAGTAGAATTTCTCCAACAGTAAATGTTTGAGAAGAAAGAATCCAAGACTTGGAGAAAGGCCTCATGACGCAATAAACAATATTTTAACTCCTCCATATGCAAAAGGATGGTCTATACTCCTGGATCTAAGCATGGAGGATTTACAAATAGTACTTGAGATGCTAAGAGAAAATGGCGCCTCTTAGGAAACATCTAGATAATGATGAGTCCTAAGCCATAACTGATGAATACAGACCCTGCGAAGAGGCAGAAGAATCAGTGTAACGGAACATGGGATAAACTGTCCCGCTATTTACAAAACCAGGAAAAGAAATATTAGAAGATTAAACGTCCATAGTCTAAAGGACATAAGAGAACAGGAGCCTTCAAATCTCTTAGGTTTCTGCAAAAGGTTATAAATAAGTATGGGATGTGGAAAGGTTCATTCATGACTTAAACTAAGGGTTTTCCCTCATTCAAAAAAAGAAATTTCAAAATTTATGTATGTGTATAGTGATCTTAGGACAGCCGGGATAGTAGCAGAGGGTTGATCAAGCAGTCATTGTGTTAAGTAAGGGAGTTTACTTGACAGTTGGTCCTGCAGTAAAACCAAACTACGTATAAGTTGGGCTGGCCATAGGCACACGGATTGTAATAAGAAAACCCACCAGGGTATAGAATTCAATTTAAAAAATGATCATGTTTAAGCTATTAGTAAGGGATGGATGATTATGATGTCATATTAACCTTTGTTTGCATCACTCAGAATGTGGCTGTGCATGCCGTCACTATGCGGGGATTCTGCGAGAATCTCCATCTCCATGTGGGGAGATTGAAAATCTTGAAACAACGGCTCTTAGAGACCGCGAGAACATACATATCGTCCAAGATGGAGACAAACTTTCTGAAGGAGGCTGATCAAGTTTCCCAAATGGAGACAATGGCCGGCCCTCCACCGATGAACTAACTCCACTTGGCAGGACAAATTACTCGAGGTAACAAATTAAAATATTTTTTCGTGATTATCGAAGGTCTATAGTCCTTTGTGCTTATTATTATCTCGGCTTATGGATAGATTAAAAATGTTTATTTTATAGTATCTTGTCCCTCTTCCAGCAGTTAACAAGTTCATTTATGATTTTAATTACTAATAATTGTATTTTAACTAACCATTGCAGTGGATTAGCAATCAGATCAGAATTATTGTCAAATTTCTTTAGTTTGAACAACAAAAAACCTATGGTCATTAAGGCTGACATTACACTATTGCAGTTTCTATCAACACAATCTATAATAATATGTCATTTGATAGAAAATATCACTGTGTAATGTAATAATTTTATAGTATGTTGAAATGTGATGTCGCCTCGCACAAACTACTGTATAAGCAGAGTAATGCTTAAAATAAAGGATCAGCCTCTCCTTAAAAAAAAAATCATTTTATTCTCCCTATATGATCAGACCCTGTTGTAGTATTATTTGAATCTACAACTTGTCCTGAAAGTTACATAATTCATGCATTTAATAATGTAGAATATGGGCCATGACAATCAAGAGATTAATTTTGAACATTTAGGAATTAACAGAAAATAACCAATATTACACGTCCCAAGAGTGCTCTCAGGATAAAAAGGAGGGCATCATTGTGACCTTTTGAAGTGATTTGAGTACGTAGGTCTATCTGCATATTGACTAATGGTTTTGGGTCAACTTATTCGGGCTTTATTATTACTTACTCGCTTTGTAGAGGACTTTCGTCTACAATTTCTTCTTCTATTCTTTGTTAAGCTTAGTAGATTAGATAATAGGTGTAAATTCCATTGTCTATTGTTTTATCGGAAACAGGAGCTTCAGAACAGCTTATTTGTTCTAATTAGCCATTTTTAAGCCGAAGGTGTTGATATGGATTACACATTATGGAATTGTTTATTTTTTGTTGAGATAATTTGCACGTGTGCTTATATTTCACGATATACCGGGTGTCTTAAAAGTCCCAACCCTACCCATTAAGCTTTATCTATGGAAACCACAGAGATTAAGTGATTTACTTTGGAGGATGTTTTATATTAGGTACAAACAGGAGTTTTTTTTTAATGTATCATTGAAAATGGTGTAGTTAGTGGGTAAGTCAAAATTTGGTAAATAGGAAATCATAGGAACAGCCAAGTGAGCATATCATTTTAATGGGTACTATAAGAAGAACTATGACAAAAAGTTTATTTTAGCTCTATCAAAATATTTATGAGATTTAATTTAAAGTTTTAATTTTTCTATGAAACCCCATTACTTTTTAATAATTTTTTGGTAATAGAAATAAAATTGTATACATTTTTGAAAATCTCACTTTATTTTCAAGTTGAATGAGATGCTTGACAATCGGGCGTCCATGTTAGTTTCTTTCGACAATAAAAAGCCTGGATTCACAAACTGCGTTCTCACATTTTGTTAAGATTTCAGGTTCTTGATGAGATGGTAGGTGTCTCTTAGATTCTTATCCCTTAATTCATTCAAGGTTTTGCGGGCCTTTGTGTCATAAAACTTAATACTGTTGAGGAAAAAATTCCCAATAAGACAAAAATCTAGAGGTGGGAAAGTTCATGGTAAAAACCATAGTGCTGCTGGCCACTTTTACCATAGCACCACATCGACCTATCCATCTTTCCAGAAACATTTGATCTAAGAATGTTCGGATTAACACATTGTAATGTGGTGGAGGACCGTCCTGTTGAAATACAGGCTTGTAAGCACCTTGTTCAAACTCATTTATCACTGGAACAATGCCGTTTCGTAACATGTCCTATGTATTTGTAACCATTTATGTTTGTCATAAATAAAGAATGGCCAAACTTGATGAAATAAGGATAAGGATCGAAGACGCTGCCATCTCATCACACCTGAAAATCTTGTAAAATGAGAGATGTGATTTCGAAATCCATGCTTTATTTATGTTAAGAAAGTACATGGTAACCTTACCTCCAAACTACCCCAGTTTTAGAAGGGGGAATAAACAATTTTTACATATAAAAAAAACTCCTCAGTTGGTCATATAAACATAGCCTAAAGTCACTTCCTCTCTGTTCATAAGAAAGTCAATAGGGTTGTGGGAGAGGGGGACTTTTAAGGCACTTGGTATAAAATAACCTACTTTTTAAGTTTTTGTTGTTCAAAGTCAAGTATTTTTCATTTGATTTAAATACAGGATTTGATGTTTATAATAGAGAATAGTTTTATTTTGATACCTCACTCAGCTATTTGTTCACGATTAGAAGGTAAAATTTGTTTTGGGGAATTATTGGCTGTGAGATTTACATATTTAGTTTTTATTTTAAACGTCTTTTTGCATTCAAAAACAGAATTTTCAATTTGATAATACGTCTAAGAAGATTACACCAAGATGTCTGAGATATATTTGGCAATTGAGGTAATAATATTATAAGCCTCATAACAGGCTGATACTGTAAGCTTTGGCAGTGAAACATGTTAACTCAGTTGTACTGGAACAGCATATGTACTGCCAGAATGATGTTTGTTATTGCAATGTAGGACTCTAAACGGTGCACATGTCAACCATATGCTAGTAATTGCTCAGTTGGACATTGCTAAAGTGGTGCCTTGACCTTCTTATGATCTTCATCATCAAGTATACTTGTACTAAAATTTTTGTTCATCAGTAATCTAAGCCTATAAGTTAATTATTTTTATTTTGAATTCATGATTTGTGTGTTTCTTTTTAAAATTTAAATTAGACAAGTGTTTTATTCCTTTAGTCAAGTTAATTTTGTCAGTGAAATTGGGTGGTAGAGAGGACTTAATGTTTTCTCAATAAAGGTCTTTTTCATTTAATTTAATAGAATTAGTCCTTTTAAAATTTGATGCTTATTCGAAAATAATTTGTTAAACATATAACTCACGTAAGCATGATTGAAATGTAATCTAACATTTCTATCTTTTTTGAAATGTTTTAAGTCCAATATTTATTCTTCGGTGATAACTAATTAGGCTTAGTCAACAATTTCTCCAAATTCTAGGAGTTGTTCAAAAAGAAAACATCTATTTTCATGTAATGTGTTAAGTAATGGGAGAATTGAGTGGTTGCTGAATTAACACACCCTTATCAAGTTAGTATACTTGGAGCTGCATTTGTGGAAAGAGTACACTGTGTGTTATTATACTTACAGGTAGCCTTTTTCCTTTTTCCTCAAAAATCTATTGTCAGGTTCTTCCTTGGACCAAAAGGAGCATATGTACCAAATTTCAAGTCTCTAGGTTCTTTTTATCAAGAGTTATCTAACAAACGGGCGAAACTGCCCTTTGATATTTTGACCTGAAAATCAATAGGGTTCTTTCTTGGACCAAAAGTGATGTATTTATCATGTGTCAAGTCATTAGTACCTTTTATCAAGAATAAAATTATCACACAGACAGTGTCCCCTTTGACCTCAAAATATATAGGGTTCTTCCTTGGACTAAGTTTTAAGTCTCCAGAACCTTTCTATGAAGAGTAATAGCACAGACTAACAGACAGAGCATGAACTGCTCTCTAACTTTTTGACCCTGAAATCAATAGAATTCTTCCTTGGACAAAAAGGGACCAATGTACCAAGTGTCCACTCTTCTAAGTTAAAAGTAAAGTTAGTACATATCTTCGGAAATGTATTTAATGGTGAATGGCATAATGGTGGTAGAATAAAGTGAGTGGTTTTAATGTTTGACATCCATTGTGTTTTCTAAAGCTTATAGTTTTTCAACGTGTAATTTATTTTTTTAAGAATTAATATGACCAAAATATGGATAAAAACCAAAATATTTAATGTATTTTAGTGAAATGTGGAGTTGTCAACAAATTGAATAGATACATCAAACTGGACTGTGTAATATCTTAATTAAATGAGCACATGACATCAGCCTGCGATGATGCCATTGTCTCCCTAATTACAAAGATTAGTTTCGTATAGCACAGATAGTGTAGGAGCCGCGTTATTACTTTCAGTTGAATCAATAACGGCTTATTTGATAAATTGTGAAAGCTTGTAAACAATCTGCCATAGTACAGTAACTACTTTTCTGCTTGCAATAATTCATAAAACTAGGTTATCGTATTGAAATAATGCTATGTTATTTTCACTAGGTTTTCATACAAACTATACATAGTAAACTTAAATTACATATATGTTATAACTGAAAAAGTATTATTATTCTTCATCAAAGAACATTTTCATTTTATTTTATTTCTTTGGATTCAGAACTTAAGAAAATAAAAATAATATGGAAATTACTACATGTGCAATATTTTTTGTCATAAATTTCTGTTTTAAAATTGAAGTATACATAATTGGCAAAACCATAATTAACTTCATATTTTGGGTTTAAATTTAGCAGTAAGCTTATTGTATCTTTATGAATTGGCTATACAAAATATCAACATAGTTGCATGTTTTGGTATACAATATTTTTACTTGTTTGAAATAAAAAAGAAATATATATATATATATATATATATATATACATATATATAGGAGATTTTACCCATTTTTATTCGGTTGAACCTTTTGGTGTTGTTTCATGGTTAATATGCAGTTTGAAATAGATGGCATATCAGTTCACCATTAAAGGAAGAATTCTTATTAATTTTCAATAAATTTGTAAAACTAGTTTTTTTACATAGTTACATTAAAATTATAGTTTGTACATAATTAAAAGATTATTTGTAAGGGCAAACATTTGTGTTAATAGTTGCGTACAATTTATTTTTGTAATTATCAATATCACAGCGATGTACTCTTACATAAAGTTGAATGTTTTGTAAAAACCCATGATATACCAGTTAAATAAATAAATGAAACCGGAGATTTAACACTGTACATCAATGAACATAACCAATTATGTTGTGGGTTAAATTCTAATACTACAAATCTACAAAATTCCACCTTTTCATGAGACAAATCTAAACAACTTAAATTGATCTGTTTATAATTTTTGTCTTAGTAGTTGTTTATAAAAAAATACAGTATATATTTCTATATTTAATAAATCAGTATTAGTAATTCTAAAAGACCACAAAGAATTTAACATTTATAAAGTGATAAATTTGTGGAGTCAGGAAAACATTATCTAAAAAAACTAAGTAATATACACAAGTTAAATCATATTATTAGAATTTTTAGTGCAGAAATTATTTGAGGGAAATGTTAAATAATTCGAACAAGTTACAATGTATCTAAAGAAGTATTATTTTAACTATCAATATACATGACTTTGGTTCCATTTTGACATTCATTTAAGTATCTAGAATGTAACAATGAAAAAAAAAAATGGTCACATGATACTTGTCTTACTTTCCCCCATGTTTGTTAATTTTTATTAGCTCATGTTATGTTTACCCAACTTTGAGATGTATGTTGAAAGGCATTTCAACATTTGATACATTGAATATATTCACAGTTTACACTCAGTATACAGTTTAGATTTAATGATTATGTTTACTCACTGAAATGTTATCCTTGACTTCTCCACCATGACCTTATCTGATGTTGTGCTCATCTGACCTTGGACTGCTCAGATTGCTCTTGGCTGGAACCTTCATTTTGATAGGAAAACGGACTAAACTAAACAAGAAACTGAGTTTCATATACATGTTTGTGTTTTGTTAAACTTGTGTACTAAACATCAGATTCCAACACTGTTGCAGTCAAATATCAGGTCAGGTTTACTAACCATTTGAGTAGTAGAATAAAAATTCCCTTCAAACAACAATACTAAAAACAGAGTTTTGTGAGTTATTTGACAGAACCTACAAGGAAATTTAATATAAGATGTATGGTATTTTTAAATCAGTGAAAATCTACTTTCTTTGATTAAGTAAATGATCCATTGCATTAAAAAAAATTAACTCGAACCCTATCCCAGATTGCTGGTCTTTAAAAATGTGTTATTAATACATTTAAAAACTAGAAGGAATATCTTGCACAATGCACGTAAAATACAGATTCCGTTATGGGTAGTAACGAGAGTGGTTGTGATAGTTTGAACATTTTTACCAAAAACAGTTTTTTGAGCATAGCGAGTGAACAAAACAACCAATAATTTACCTTAACCACATTGATTTGATGGTTTTGTTATCACACACAATTTGTCCCATTTAGTCTTTGCTGTATATCTTATAGTTTCCAAGATCCCTTCAGTGTCCCATAACATTTGGAACACACGTTATATAAACATGTTTTCTTACTTTCATAAAAATTTGGGTGTTTTGAATATTCTTGATAATAATTGTTATGAATTTTTTATAACTTTAGCACTATCTCATCATGTATGTTTGAAAGGTTTATATAAATTCCAAGCCATCATAAAGGAACACAATTTTATATTTACTAAAAAAATATATATATAGTTTTAGCCTTTCTACTTAAAACATGTTTACTTTCATAGCACTTTTGGAACTTTGATGAGAAACTAATAACATTGGTATTTTCAGCATTTTTGTAAAGTTGCTTTACAACACTGAAATTCCAACTATATATGATAATTATGTATAATTTTTTCAAGGAAAAACTAAAGGAATAATAATACTCGCTTATTATTGTGCTATAGCTCTTTTTATTCACAAAAAATTAACCTTGAAACAAGCCAGATAAGGATGCCAGTTCCAATTCAGCTAATAGTTCTCTCAAATCATTAGATTTGTTCCTAAAATTAAGTGTGACTTCATCAGCCATATTACTTATAACCAAAACAAAATACAAACTAAAAGTAAATCAATTAGACAGACACCAAAACAACAGCAGACATAACTAATAATAAGAAAGTCGGCCCAGTCAGCTGGTCATAGTCAAAACAGTTGCTTGCAACAAGACGTTTCTTCTAACCATACAAAGAAGATTAAAGTTTGATTTATTAAGTAATAATATAAATCAAATGATAGCTCGATTATTCTGCCATCGATTGATATTATGTTTTAAACCGAAACATAAAAAAATACGCAAATAATAACAGATTTTCCGAAACGTCTGCTTACTGCCATATATATATATATATATATTACTGCTCAGTGCTAGTGAGCGAGCAGCCTAATGTTTTTTTATTATATGGCAGTTACCAGTTAGAAGGTTAAGAAACATCCCTTACACGAACATGGTAATCATGGTTTTTATAAAAAAACCAACCCTATACCAAATGTTTTGTGAAGATTCTGTTGTATGTTATTTTATTTTGTATCTATTGGGTGAACGTTGTGTAGATTGTTTTATCATCTTCACTGCAGCTCTATGTAAATTATGTCTTTAGTTGTCTTAAGAAGCTAGTTCCTTAATACTCTTGGTTTTGTTAAGAGAATGGTTTTATTGTGTTTGATTCTTAAGGTTGAAGCAATTAAAAAAATTTATCCAGCATAAATTTTATTGTGGAATTGTATAACTGAGTATTTTTATTGTAAGTGTATTATATTAATATAGGCCATCGTGGGTTTGAAATTTCTCTAAATTTTTTACTTTAAAATTAGTTGTTTTGTAAACATGTGTTGAATATACAATCATTATTCCAATTTCAGAGAAATGTGATATATCAAATTACACTATTTTCATTATTCAAGTAATGCAAGAAAGAATATAAATACCAAATAATATAATGTAATATAATAAGATAATTCTAATAGCAAATTTTTATAACATTCAGATTTTTATTAAGCTTATTAATTAATGTTTCCATATACCTCTATTCTAAAAAATGTGTTATTGACTTAATGTTAAATAGTCTTTTTAATTTGAAGGTTGTTGTAACAGTAGCTGATTACTAATTTTATAGTGTATAAATACAAATTTGGATATTTATCCAAGAAAATGGACAAGTAAATCTACTCATGATAATTTTATATTGCTTAAAACTTTTTATTCTTTATTATCTTTGTTTTGTACACAACAATATTTACTATACTTTGACCTTTCATTATGTAATAACAAATTTTAACAATCAGTATTATGTATAAGTATTGTCATGCTACGTTTTATAGTGTACCGTTATTGAGAATGTTGAAAAAAGCAGTCATAGAATGTAATTTTTAGGTTTTGATTGACATTCTATGAATCATTTAAGTTTACTCATACAAGATGGAGTCATATACTTCTAGAATTGTTACTTAAATTCTACTAGAGGTTCGTTAAGGAAGAAAAATTCTTACTTATTTGGCAACACTCCTGTTGAAAAGCATCAGAATAGACTTTTTAATTGCAAAAAACAAGCAGCTTTTATGGTAATAATGGAATGTCAGATAAAAAGAATTGAGTGCATTGCCAGCAGTGCTTAGTGAACTTTTGCTCTTAGTGAACTGCTTGATTATATGCAATGATTCCAGACTGGAACTTTTTGACTCTACTTAATTTAAAACAAAAAGTGATAATCTTTCCATGGAATCAGTGGGCATTTCTCATGATACGGGTCTTACTGTACAGGTTGTATGAGGCACACAAGCGAGTGCAAAAGGTGAATCAAAATCTGGAGGACAAGCTGCTTCGTATAGTGGACAAGTGTGGAAACAGAGAAGAACAGTCTGACAGGCGAGGTGGCGTCCCTCACCAGGCGACTTGTGGATGAGAAGTTCAACATTTCCAGGCTACAAGAGGAGAACGTGGAGTTACAAGTTAAACAAATGGGTTGCTTTATTAATAAAGTATTAATAAATAACTCTTTGGGATTAGTGCAGATCAAAGTGTCATAGTATTTCATTTCCAAGTACTTGTGACGGTAAAACACAATAATTTGCATTATTTCACTAAAAGGACAATATCTAATTTTGTTTTGTTCTCTCAGGACAAAAAGCTTATAAATTGCAATTCGTCCTATAACTGGGTGGCCACCCAAATGGGAATAAGCGCGGGAATTTTTCTTGAGAACTGGAAAAATGTTAAAAATGCTTTTTCCGTCTTCAAGAACTTATAAAATCAAGACATAATTTGACAGTTCTTGATACAAGAGCTGATTAATCTCGAAACATCGTATTTTACGCGACGTGGTTTCGTGAAATTGTGAATGAAGATCGACATATTATGTTCATGAGCTACATCTAAACGCTAGTTGATCTAAGGTTACCTCAACAAGTGTAGTGAGTTTATCTTGGGTTAGTTCTACTCTTGTGCCGCGGCAAGTCTCACCCCAAAATATGTAAAATGCATTGGACAATTAAAATCCGTCGACTGACCGTTTCGGACTTTGGCACTAAACGAGTGGTACACTTTAAGCGGTAGATAGTAACCATTACAAATGGGTTTTTTGTACTTAAATATTATTCAGTCGTCGAAGTGGTGTCTCCGGATTAAGTTGTCCAACTCTTATTCTTGAGTGAAAATAGTGTTTTGAAAAGACAGTGCAAGTTAGATCAGGCACAGGGCTGAAAATGTACAGTGTTATAAACAGGCCTTAAGACGCTTCGGTTCATGGAAATAATTTAATGTTTGAATCAGTTTGATAAGAGCGTTGGCACGTCCACCGGTTTTCTTGAGTACACCAGTAATGTCAGTGTGATCTTTTTAACTAATTGCTGGATAAAAGATGACGTTTTGGTAGAGAAGAAAGTAGTGGGTTAGTTATAAAACAAATTAAAGTTGAGAAGCGGGGCGTTTCGCGTCGCTGGTTTGATACACTTAAATGACAGAATGAGCTGAGGGATGAGGCGCAGGAGAAACGTTTAATGGCTAGAGATTTGGCGACGGATAAGCGCCATAGTTTGGTACTGCCCTGCCGCTCGTGTCTGCCATGGCTAGTGTTGAGTGTTCCCTATATGTAATTAAACTTTAAATCGCCGCTCGATTGTACGCGCTCAAAACTTAGCCCTTGTTCATGGCCGAGGCCTCTGTTGGTCTATGAACGATTGCTCCTCACCCACGTTCCGATTGTCATCAAATTACATAGGTTAAAAAACAAAGAAAGTGATGTTTATGTTTTTGATATCACGGTCACATCCAAATCTCGGACTGAACTGTGTTTACACCGGCAATAAATGGCGCAAGTTTTGTTGTCCAAAAGTAAAAATCGCTAGTTTAAACAGGCGAAAGAGCTCTTGCGGGCGCTGCCGCAAACCACTGTCAGACAGATGGTTACAAGAACTGGAGAACAGTGTCAGCTATTAAAATTTCAATTATAAACATTGCCGAGACATCACTGCCGTGTGTGAACAGACTTCATGTTGACACCCGGAACAACCAGCGATTACAATTATAGCAAGTACTTGTGATAGTTCTCGTGAATAAAATTGCTTATCTTGTTCACATTATGTTGCAGTAGTTGTGCAAATCCTCTTGCAACTTTACTTGCCAGTGTAAACGCAACGTAATGTTGTCTTCCGTCATCTGAGTGGCATTGTTGAATGACGGCTGGAAAATCCCGTTCAGTTCTCCAGTCAACTATTTACAGTAACGACTTCTATGCACACCTTACAATGTTTTGGACGATTTCAAACTGTTCAAACCAAATAGTCCAACGTGTATGAGGATTTTTTAAGTCATGTTGTTTCGTAATCTTTGACTATAATCTAACGATACTGATGCATTCTTCATGTATTGGTCGTTACTAGTGGGATATATTCGGAGCCAAACGATACTTTCGTGAGATTTAACCAGGACTACCACAAATGATAAGCACTTATTAAAGCATTATGCATGAATTTCGAACTCCAGGAAACATGTGTGGATATGTGTGAATTTTTTATAATGTCCCTGGAAATTTTACTAGCGATAGATCATTTCCAATACTCGATACTTCGGCGTCTTTTCTCCCGATTCCGACAACCAACAGAAGTGCTTAACGATGCTTGAAAGATCACGATTTCACAACATTACTGATATGGAGAAGCTAAATCTCCAATCCAAAAATAAGTCTTGCTAAAACATTTTTGTTCTTATCCATCTGAAAAATATAGATAGATAACCAAAGTAACAAACTACTGCAATATATTTTTTTACATAATTAGTATTTTTTATATTTTATTTTGGCGCATCGTCGAGAATCTGCATTGCTCTGAACCAGCCTCTCCACTCGTCAAAGCAGGGCAGGGGGTGGCACACCCTTGTTTAGCCCAACAAGAACCTCTGATACTTATGGAATGAAACCTCACCAACTTCAAACAATCATCTCCCGCAGTACGACCTCAGACCTATCGAACTACCCTTCCACCCCAGAATCTTGACAGTTGCGGTTTGTGATGTGCCGCTCCTGGACAATCCATAAGGTTGCCCAGATTTAAGTGACACATCGGTTTTTGCTGTGTCCAATGGTAGGGTTCAACTGAAAGGTATAAACCAGCCAGAAGTGATTCCTGATGGGTGAAATTTAATACTTCCTATAAAGCTTAATTTGTGTAAATTTCATTATTTATATATTATATATATATATATATAAAATTATCGTTTAATAAATTACTTCATAAAAATGGTTTAAATATGTTTTTTAATTAAAAAAAATTATTTAGCTTGTAATGTGTTTTTCTATTTGAGATTCAGAAAGTACAAAAATAATATATTTTAAAGTAATTATGGCTATTAATATTATTACATTCCAAAGCCATATTATAATTGATATGTTTATTAAACTTGTTGAACCCTTCAATGAAAGTCATTTTACGGAATTGTCTAGTACCGACTGCAGGAGTTATTCTTTGTACTGACTATGAGTCAGCCATTTATTGTTATGACATAGCTATGTTCTTTTTATTTCAGACATTATGTAGATGTATTTATTATTTTTAGATGAAAGTAGAAATGTATTTATTCTTTAGTAGAAAATATTTTAGTTTTAAATTATGACTGTTTGTTGGTTGCAGGAGAGGTATCGGAATGACGTGAATCTAGCGATTCAACTGCTTCAATGCAAGCCCTCTAACTTTGTCTCACAGAAGTATGGATTCGGTTAGTAATAATATTCTTTTCATTTATTACGATTATTGTATAATTACTTGGATGGAATGTTTCTAGAGAAATAGTGTCGTAAACCTGTGTAAACACAAGTTTGTTTTGGAAGGTAACCTAGACTATAGACAGTATGATGTGTGATGTTTGTATTTATAGACAATATACCTTCTCTTATTAGTTTCAAATGATATTTAGTAATTCACTTCAGTAACAACTGTACTGTAGGTGTTTCTTTCACTGGAGTGAATACTTACACATATCTTTTTAAAATTAATTTTAAGGGGAGTATATTTCTAAAAGGTGCAAAGGGAGAGGTAGTCCTCTTTTTAGCTATTCATCTTATTTGTGTAGCAAACAAATTTTGTTAAAGGTTAAAATTTAGAACAAAAATATTTTTGGAGAATTCATACAATACAAATTTAGATTCTTGATTGCCAAAATAACGAAAAAACGTTACTGCAAATGTAACACAGTTACCAAGAAAGATATAACATAAATTGTATCTGAATATAAAACCATTAAATTTTATCACCTTAAAATCTTGCAAAGTCCTAGTAAAATAATCCTTTGTTACACAAGAGAGGATTTTAATCCCTTTCTGGATCAGTTACTAATCTGAGAAATGTTGACAGGACAGTTGTGAAATCTGTTCTAAAATTAATATCCTACTGTATTTATTAGAGTTATGTGGTTAATTATTAATTTTTCTAATTTGTTCCTATTTGGGTTGATATTTTTTAAAACCCAATCAGGACGTATTTTACAACTCATCCATGAGCATATTGTACTTTCTTGAATAAAAATGATATGATTCTTAAAAAGTGAACAGTCCTTATTAAAAACACAGGGCTCCTTATAATCAGTATAAGGTATATAGACTAAGAGCCAACCTAAATATCCTGTATGAAGGAAGTATCGTAGAAGACCTTATAGGATTATAAGCAATGATAGGTATCTTCAGGTTTTGTGTCCTAAGTGAGTAAAGTGGATAGTACCTATGAATATAATATGGGCAGTATAAATAAGCGGCCACCATCACAATTGAATCATTCATATTCATGTGTTTTGAATCCTGATATTCATGACTATTTTAAAAGTACTGTTACAAAATGTCAAACCAAAATTACTTAATAGGTATTTTAAATTGCAATATAGTACTGCTGGTTATAAATCTTAAAAATGAATATATTAACAATAAATTATTAAAAAAAAAAAACAATCTATGCTCTCATTATCTATAAAAATGTTACAAACAAAACAATGTAAAATTAACTTTTTTTCCTTCCTGAGGGAAAATGACAGTTTGTCCCTGCACTTAGTCCTAAAAGGACCTTTGCGCCTCCCTTAATTTAATTTTGTGCCCTCAAAGTAAACTAATTCAGTTTGGCTTTTGCAAAAACTAATCAGATTTGAGGGCTCCTGTTCTCTGATATCCTTGGGGCTGAGGAGATATAATAATAATAATTATAATAATAATAGACAATAGACAATAGACAATAGACAATAGACAAACTCTTTATTAACAAAATCATCAAGAATTGCAATGGCGTCAAGTTTTACAAAGTTGGTTCTTTATCTGCCATCCTGTTTCTTCTCCTTTCCAGTTCATGAACTCATCCATGGAGTAGAATGGTCGGCCGGCCAGCCATCTGGTTAGTTTGGTCTTCAATGTATTTCCCTTGTAGCATTTTTATGTCCTCCGGAAGGTGGTTGAATAGTCTCCTGCCAATGTAGGATGGTTTCCTCGTAAACAGAGCAGTGCGGTGTTGTGGCAGGTGGAAGTTTAAAGCTTGGCGCGTGTTATAGTTGTGAAGGTTGTGGCCTCGTTGTAACTCCTCTTTGACAGCAATGCATTATGACCTCTCTAATGTAAAGGCTAATGATCGTTAAGGAACACCTTCATGAATGAAGGCGTCTCTGCAGCTTTCCCTTGGACCGAGACCTGACATAAATTCTGACTGCTCTTTTCTGTAACAGTAGGATTCTTTTTACGTTTCCTGCTGTTGTGCCTCCCCAGACCACGAGACCGTATCTCAGGTGTGACTCGATCAGAGCATAGTAGGCGATCCTTGTAGTTGCGTCATCACTGGCACTTTTTACTCTTTTTAAGATGTATAAACATGTATTCAGTTTTTTTGAGAGTGTGTCAAGGTTGATTGTTCCATGATAGGTTGTTATCAATGGTCATCCCGAGGAATTTGGTTTGGCTTTCCATTGATACATCAGGCAGTGCGGGAACGTCCTCTCGTCTCCTTCCAAAAGCCAGTTGTTTGGTCTTTTCAGTGTTGACAACCAGATCGTTTTCGTGGCAGTATTGGTATGCTAAGTTTAGCGCAGTATAGGAGTTGACTGCCATATTGTTTAGGTGTTGACTCAGACATTAAAAGTGTTGTGTCGTCGGGCGTACATCAGTGGCGCACAGTATGTGCCTAAGTACTGCGGCATGTCATTAGTCATGAGGATGAATAGGACTGGTCCGAGGCACTGAGCCCTGAGGCACGCCTCTCTTGACAGGCAGGGGGTTTGATCTCAGTGTTTGTGAGAGATTTTTGTGTCTGCATTGAATCTCAACTGTCTGGCTTCTCCCCTCCAGGTAGCTCTTGAACCACTCTTTAGCATGTCCTTTAATTCCAAGTTGTTCGAGTTTGTAGAGGATCAGCTCGTGCCCCAGGCAGTCAAATGCCTTGCTGAAGTCCAGCATGATACTTGTGACTATGTTTTTCTCTTCTAGGTTATCGATGATAAATTCCGCAAGTTTAATAATGGCCGATGTTGTGGACCTTCCTTTAATAAAGCCGTGTTGATTGTCTGTTAAGAGGTGGTGTAGCTCACAGTGGTCCATTAGTCTTTTCAGAACTACTTTCTTCGATCACCTTAGAGCATGTTGGGATCAGAAGGAAATGGGCCTGTAGTTAGTGGCTTCTGTGTGGCTTCCACCTTTGAGCTTTGGGTATATTTTACTTTGTTTTAAGGGCTGATGGAAAATGGCCATGAGCAAGGGATAGGTTTATTATTTTAACTAGAGGTTGTATCAGTGGTTTACTGCAGTGTTTTAGCATTCTTGCTGAAATTTCATCAATCCCTGCTGAGGTTTTAGGTTTAAGACTCTTTATTATGGCCTCGACTTCATGTTCATTAGTGAGGGGCAGCTGGGTTAAAATCGTGGTTTGTGGTTTGGGGTTGGCTTGCAGTCTGTTTTCCTATTCTTGGCTGGTGACTTAGGGTGTGATCTGCTATATTTGCAAAGTATTCATTAAGGTGGTTAGCTATTTGAAGAGGGTTGGTGGATGACGTCTCCTCCAATGTTAAGTCGTGGTTGGGATAGTTTAGAACATTTGATTCCTCTCTCACTATTTATAACCTGCCATAAGGCTTTTGATTTGTTTTCGGAGTTAGACTATGTGATTTGCTGCTGCTTGCCGTTTATTTAATTTTTAGCCTGATATCATATTCTTTTTTGGCCTTGCTCATTTCATTTTTTATCTGTTTGTGCACCTGTGAGCTCGTACGTTCGGAAGCCATGTCAGATATGTTGCTTTAAGACGATTGGTTTCCTCATCCATATATATTGGTGCCTTCCTTTTCTTTTGTCTCACGGTCTTCCTAGGGCATATCATGTTCATGGTTCCAGATAATGGTTTGATAGAAAAGTTGTTGTAGGCTATTTCCGCTGAGTCCGAGTTAAGTACATTTTCCCAGTCTTCTTGCTCCAGCTGAACCTTCAGAAGATTTAGGTTTTCTTGATTTAGTATTCTGCAGATTGTCTTCTTTTGGGTTGGTACTGATGTTGCGTGGTTTATTTCGCAGAGTTGAGCAGTGTGGTCTGAGACTCCGGCATGAATTACAGTTGAGGTTGTTTGTTCCTTGTGTAGGTTCGTGCAGATAAAGTCTATTGATGTGCTAGACGTGGGGGTGACCCGGGTTGGGGGGAGTGGCAGTCTTGAGATGTTGTGGCTGCTTAAAGTGTTATTTAGCATTTGGTTGTCCCTGTTTTGTTGTCAAACCATCAACATTAATGTCCCCCATTACTAGAAGTGGGTGATTTTCTGCTTTTGTCTCCTCAATTGCTGCCGAAGATAAGTAGACTCAGTGCTTCTTCCAGCCGTCCTGCTGGAGTTCTATACGCGCCAAGAATGTACTGTTGCCTTTTCCCCATGGTTAGTTTGATCATTGCCATTTTCAAGTGTCAGTTCTTGGCTATGGCTATTGAGATATTTATAGCCTGTACTGATGTTTCCAGTTCATCTTTAACAAAAATGGCAATGCCTCCTTTTTTGTGAGTCTTGCGACTGAAGTGTGTTGTTAAGCAATAGTTTGGCACTCTGGTGTTTTCTATTTGGTCCTTTTTTAGCCCGTGTTCACTAAGAATGATAATGTCTGGGTTTATTTCATCAAGTAGGTGGTTTAGCCTATTCGTTTTGTTGCTTCATTTCTTGCATGTTTTGGTGCAGGATGGAGAGTTTATTTAAAGGATTTGTTAAACTTGAGGTGGCTGCTGGTTTTTCTGTGTTTACTGCAACATTTTGATGGAGAACTGGAGGTGTTTTGTCTTTTAGTGGCTCTGGGTTTGCGGCTTCTTTTGAAGCTCTTGTCCTGTTTTTTCCCTGAACTTTATTAAACGGCATGCCTCTAAAAAATGTTTGGCAGGGTCAAATTGGTTGGTTATTGGTTGTATTGAGGGATTATCATTCCTTAGTTTTTTATAGAGCTCAATGTGGTTGTTATAGAACTCTTCTATTGTTTCATCTGCAGCACGTGGTATGGGCTGTCATGGGTGGGCCTGGCTGGATTTTACGAGTAGTTGGGGCCAGTAATTTTCCTTTTGATCTCTTTAGTGACGGTTTTACGGGTGGAGTTTGCATGTCCCTTCCAGTTTTGGTTGTAGGACCTCAGTTTTTCTGTCGGAGTTTGTCTGCTTCTCCCAGTTGAATTGTAGTCCGGCTTATTCATCTGCGATTTGTCTTCTTCCCTCCATTATGTTTGTGAGGGTTTTGTTGGTTTCCTCTGTATAGTCAGTGTTGTTTGTTTGTCTTTGCGCTCTGTATTTTGCATTATTGCAGGGATACACTAAAAATATTTTTCTTTTCCCCATTTATTTGAGTCCTAAAATTCTTTATCGGTCGTGTTTGTTGGGGTTAGCGAGGTAGTGGTTATTTGACACAATTGAAATTGGAGGTTTTGGGATGCTATCACTCTTTATGTTCATCTGTTCTTGTATAGTCTTGATGAGTAGTTCTATCTTTTCTTGTTTTATTTGAATCTGAGCAATTTCAGCCACAAGAAAGGGGTTGTTTCCAGTCTCAAGTCGATGCGTCTGCGTTTCTGCATCCTCTTTTCCCTCGGCAGAAGTGTTCTCCTTTGTTGTCAAATCTAGCGTACAGGTTTTGTTTCAGGTCTTTTATTTCTTGTTTGAGTTGCCGGTTTACCTGTTCATATTGTTTTAAAGTTTCTTCTTTTTCTCTGTCCTATTTCTTCAAATGAATTCTCCAGCTTAATACGAAGTAGTTTCTCGTTTTCGAGCTGTTTTTTCAAGACTGTCTATGGTTTCCACTAATGAGTTGTTTCTAGTTAACAGGAGTTCGTTTTTGTTTATCAGTGTCATTGATTCTTTCCTCGTAGGCTGCTTCATTTTGTTGTTGTGCTTCAGTCATTTGAGAAGCTAACTTAGTGTTTTCTAGGCTCAAGTTGTGAAGGTCATACTTCAGTTTACTGTTTTCAGCTAGGAGTGCGTTTCCAACTTCGGCTGCTAGAGTTAGGGAATCTTGTAAATTGATTTCCTCTCTATTAAAATTTTGTACCCTTTCTTGGATGTCATTTACAGTCAGGCTTATGTTTGGTTCTGGCTCTTCACCCTGCTCGTTAGTGTTTCTGTGGAGCTTCGTCCTCATCTTGAAAATGAGTTGGTCTTTTTGTGAAGGCAGCTTCAGCTTGAATTAGGGCTTCATTAAAAGGTCTATTTCTGTGGTTATCTGTTATAGGTTCACCATGCAATTTTTTGTTTTCAGAGTACGGGCAAATATCACTTTCTTTCACCTTTGCTGGTTTTGGTATTGTCTCGCAAAAAACATGACACGTTGTAAAGGGGACTGTTTTCCCTCTTTGTTCCACAGATAGGACTCTTTTACTTCTTGCTTGGCTCAAAAGCGATGATCTCACCACCTTTATATGTTTCTGCCAAAGACCAAGTCGCCTCTTGGTTGTATAAGCATTTGTTTGTGCAGTTGATGATCAATTAATGGCAGATGGTTTATATGGTAAATGTTATAACAGTCAGTGTCAAAAATAAAATAAGTATGTTAATATTAATTGTTATTATATGTTATCATTAATATATCTGGTTCAATACTCTGTTATTGCATTAACAATATTTACAAATTGTCATTGCATTGCGTCATAAAAGTATGGAATCAGCAGGTAGAGGTGTCATAAAAGACATCACAGCATGTCGTAAAGATTATGCTCCCAGGTATCTTTTCCGAGTTTCTACGATAGAGGTCAGGACAATCTAAACTCCAACATGTGTGGGCTCTGCTGACTCCTCCTCTCTCTTCAGCAGAGGTTCTACAACTCGTTTACATCTCTGGCTAAGGCCTACCTTCATAAGGTGCTTCCTTAGAGGGGCATGTTCCTGTGCAACATTTCCTAATATCAGTCTTATATCCTCCTTATTCTGGTGCATTAAGAGATCTGTCTCACCCTTCTACACGTTAGGAAGAGATAAACAATTTGGATAGTCTTAATCCGTGAGGGTTCTCTACGTTCCAATGTATTGTGGTTCTTATCCTCTTTTCCCACCTCAATGCATCTTGACCAGTAGCTTTAACCCATTACAAGGCCCAAAACTTTTTTTTCTGCAAAATAGCTTCATTTACTATAAAAAATGCAATTATTCTTATCGCTTAATAATTTACAACTATCTCTGAATGACCGAACAAAAATATTTATTTTAAACAATTTTGGTTAGCTTGGTTTTTAACATGGGGTCGTTAACAAGAGTTTGGCAGTAAAGGCACTAAGTAAAACACAATAAACATGTATGATAGTGTGAGACTTTAATTACAAACAGGACATTTGAACAGACATGTTTTATTATACAAATGATTACTCTTTGTGGAAAATCTGGCAAAAACCGGTCATCAATGCAGAGGGGACGCGCCAAGCTCACATCTCTTTTTGTTTTTTGTTTTTTATTTTTGCAACGCTTTTACAGTTTATTACATTTTTACATAGATCATTACACTTCTTCTACTTTGACCTGACCCCGCCACTATAAGATAACCTCGCATGGTCCACTACGAGTGGGTTTGAAGCCCTCTTCAGTGCTCTTGTTGTGGTCCAGATTTTCTTTAGGAGTCGCGTCGCAAAAATTTTTGAAAGTAAAGCCTGAGACCACACTATCTTCGGAAACTGAGACTGTCAAGAGTAACTCCTTCGAGAGCGAGGTCCTCGAAACCTAAGAGTCTCAATGAAAACGGGCAAGCTCATCACAGCATTCAAAAAGCCATAGGGAGAACGATTCGGGAGAATAATACGCACGCGTTTTCCCACGAACGCCTATCGTGTTAAGTTCGATAAATTATGTGTCCCATTAGATCGACCATCCGTCTCGCCATATTCCTGTTGTATGTGCGCAGATACGATATGGCTATGAAGGGATTTGAAACTTTCTTCTTTCTGTCACTGAATTATCTGCTTGGCTTCACCAAGAGGATGGCCACGCCATATGCTCATTTGAGCTGAATAGTCGTTGTCAATCCAAACCCCCCCTTTTGGGGGGTTATCTTTCCAAGGGCGACATGCTGCTTATGTTATCGCTGACTTGTCCAATGTAGCTTTCAAATGACCCTCTTTCACGAATAGACATCATTTTCTTGTTCATTTAAAGGGCATTTCTCCTGTTCGTTTTGACCAGAACTGGTAACCTGTTCAGATCATATCCCCTAATTCCGTTCATCACCTAAGTTCCAAATTGTGTACGATCTTCATCGTTTTCAATTACTTCAAATTGAATCTGCTGCTACGGCTTGGAGCTGGAGCGACGGGCTACAGCTTCGGTTCTTGGGTCGATTAGACTCTTCCCTCTCCAGTATTTCATTTCATCTGAATATTATGTGAGGGTCATCATTGTCGGGTAGGACAGCTGCGGGTGTATTCTGACGCAGTGTCTTTCGCAAGGCTTCTAAGATCCTCAGCTAGCGTAAGCGGACTAGTCTATCCTGAAAGAAACGCATAGGGGTTGAAAAATATAATAAACTATTTTCTGTTGAAAAAGCCTATGATAACAATAAATTGTTAATTAATGTTTACTGTAATATGTGTATACATATTGATTTCAATTTACCACTCGTTGCGCTTTTTTACTTAGAAAACTTGAAAAAAGATTCAATAGCTAGGTTTGCGGTTAACGCCCTATGCTATGGGGGCTTGGTCCCAACGTGTCGTCTTTCGACCGCACTAGATAGTTGTGTTCATGTAATAGTTGAAAAAGTCAGGTAAGTTTTCGTGAATCTCACGTCACTAATAATCCCCACACCCACCATTTTGTTTACTACATATATTGATAAGTAATATTACACATAATAGATATGTTTTAAAAGGAGACATGGTGTAGTAATAAGAAACTAACCTGTGAAAGTGGAGCAGACATGATGTGATTGTGCAACTCTCATGATAGCAGACTGCGATTAGTAGCTAAGGGTGGGCGGAAGAGGTCCCGCAAATCTCTTTTTCTCTCAAGGTCCAAATAGACCAAAAATAAATTACAGAAAATAGGGGTTATTTTGATAAAAAAAAGGGGGGGGGGGTATTTTGGGGGTTTAATTTTTTGTAACACACTCTAGACAAAATCATAACAAACGTGAATAGTACGCTTTACTACAAAATGGTTTACACTAATTTAGCTGGGTCGAGAAACGACCCGTTGGGCCTTTAATGGGATTAATGTTGGAAAAAAAGGCTTATCCCAACAACCTGTGCTCAGGCCCCACCATTGTGGATTCCAGCTCCCTTTGTGGCAAGGATGTCTGCTTTTGTCATTTCCATTAATGCCTTCATGACACGGCCTACGCCCAACCACGTGTTACTTCTGTTATTCGTATTGACTAGGCTCTGTCTAGAGGAGTTCTTTACATTCTACGCAGGACGCGCTTTCCCGAATTCAAAACCGAACAGGTATATGCAAGTGGCTCTTCAGTGCAGCCTGACTATCACAAGGGTCCGCTCACCCGACCGTGAAAGACCGTGAAACCGAGAATAAGCCGGGAATTTCGTTCACCGAGAAAAAAGACCTTAAATAAGCCGTGAAGTTTTGTTTACATACCTCGTGAAGAAATCTATAGCAACTTTTGAATAAATAAAAATCAACACGAGGTCGATCAGTCAGACGATCAAATGGGAATAGATGACCTCTTCGCTCATTGGCAAAAGTAAATAATAGGCACGCAATGTAGGGGTATAGGACCACGAAGTTTGACAGGTGCTGCTATCTGAGCGATTTTACTGATGAATATGAGTTTATAAACAAATGAGTGAAAAGTAATGGGCCGGTGGGAGATGACGCTTCCGGCTCAAATCACGTTATTTTAGGGGTGAAGGCGAAAAGGCCTTGTCTTTGTCTGTCGCCAGGTTCCGGGCCTTGGCTATCGTCCTACTCGGCTGTAAACAATGGCATTTCATCTGATTGAACGGCGAGATTTACTAACAGCAATTTAATTACTTGATAGATTGTAGTTTAATGTACAACACTTTTCAGTATTGGAGTTTTATTGTATCAGATATAGTCTATTAATTGTTTTCCATGAAATACAAAAAGTATACAAATCGCTTAATCTAATGTAAGGTAATTTAAATTACATTTTAACTTAATTTCATTCTATTTAAATCCTTTATTTTATTTAAATATTAGATGAGAAAAATGCTATTCAGTATCGATATCTATATCGTTGTGTGTTATGACTGTTAACACAATGTAATAATTATAAAAAATTTGAATTTATGGTGTACAATAAATTGAATTAATTTTAGGTGTATTGCGGAAAATATAATAGTATAACATAATATTTTTGCTGTGGACGGAGCAGAACCTAGCACAACACAAATCAAATTAACGCAGGCGAGACGCATAACGAGACAGCATACACAGTTATAGTTAGGGGAGCCTATATGAACTGTTTTAATAATTAACCAGTAATGGGGGGGGGGGGGGGAGTACGTCACATTTTTAGAAAAACAATTTTATTTTTTATCTCATTATGAGTATTAAACGGTAGTGATATTGCGATTTCCTTATCAATATTACTTTTTTATGATTCCTAAGGCTGCATGGATACAAATTACTGAGTGTACACGGTTACAATCTTTTATAGTGAATGTGTGTATATTTAAATTGTATCAATGTTTTAGAGTAAAATATTACAAATGAAAACGTCATGTTATCACCAGAACGTTAGAAAAAAAACCATTGCATTTTTTCTAACCAGGAAACAACAAACGATCAAGTAACTTTGTAGTGTTAAGCTTTATTACTTACAAAAACTACAAATCGAGGGAAGTCGTCCTATTTTATTTAGTTTTATTGTTTGTTTTTTTTGTATAATTTGTCGGGTTCCATACAGACTACGTAACACGCTATTAATCATTTCATGCAGGATGAAAAATATAATCGTAGCAAGTTTATTATGTTTATTCATTGATTTTGGTTCATTTATTGTGAATGATGGTGCAGCGAAGTTATGGTATAAAAATTAAGCCTTTGTTGTCTACTGTCAATGAGAGATGGTAAGGGAGGGGTATACTCGTGTACTTCGCACTCCCTCATCCTCCGTGACAACAGCTGGTTTGCATGTCATCAACATAGGAAAGATTTGTTTCCCCAGCTCGGCACTGCCAATCTTATTCTTATATGTGAGAAGTTGATATAGGAAGGGATTTAAAGCTTTTCATTCAACTCATTCTTGACGCATTTACTGCATGCGGAAATTCTTCCTGGTTGAAGAGATTGGCTTCTCTGTCAACAAACAGTGTACTAGTTGAAAACTTGAAGGACGATGTATTATGTCGCATTGAAGAAAAGTTTGTTGACGGCGTATCAGCAGCAGATGGATTGGAGGCAATGGGAAATCACTAATGAATTAGTTCATGCTGCCAAAATTCCCACGCCCACTACTCGGAGGCACTTGGCAAAACAACGAGAAGAAATTAAAGACAAAATTAATTCTGAGAAAGAGAGGAAGGCAAGCTGCTTAATAATGAAAAAAAGAATAATGGAATGTGCACGAAAAATTTCGCAGGTATTTGTCCGCGCGCCAGGAAAAGGGCAGCTGAGTTAAACGGATACAGATACAGGAACTTAGCAACAAGTGCAAATCGTAATTCACTTTTTTTATTCTAGACATTTTTATCAATTCACAGGTGGGATATGTGTACAAATATAATTTTTTTTGGTATCAACTGGTACCCAAATAACTTTTCTATTAACAATTGGTATACTAATTTTTAATAGCATTTAACTGTTTATATGATTATTTTAATTTCAATAAAATTGCCTTTTCTTATATTGTAACTAATTAAAATGTGGAACCTGTGACTTATGTGAATACATTTTTCGCTGTGGAAGAAATCGATCGGTAAATAATAATAATAATGCTGTTAAAACCAGAAATATAATTTAAGTTAGATTCACGGCAAGTGTACTTCATGGACGCAAAACGAGTTAGCCTTAGCAAACGTAGGAAAAAAAAAAAAAAAAAATAAAAAAAAATAAAAAAAAAAAATCCTGTCACCCTGCATGCTATGTCTACACCTGTGTCAACAAAGTTCTCTTCAGGATGTCAACAAACTTGTAAGTTAAAGAAAATTATGAGCCTATGTGCATGCTAATTATATTGAAATTTGTCTTTGTCATTGCGTTTGATGACTGTAATCGATGATGTTTTGTATAAATTACACTGACTTGTTATATTCATTGTGTAGCAAATCGCACATAAAATTCGGGCGCTCGCCGATTCATTGCTTGCGTCGTAACCGAAACCTGGTATTGGTATTTCGTTCTTTATGACGTTTCCGTCAATTCCTGCACGAAAAAAAAAAAAAAAAAAAATAAATAATGATAAAAAGTAAAAAAAAAACAAAAATATAAAAAAGAAAAAAAAAAAAAAAAAAAATTAATAATAATGGGGGGGGGGGGGGGGGGGTATAAATATATAAAAAAAAAAAAAAGAAAAAAAAATTTATTAATGAAAAAAAATTATATAATAAAAAATATAATTTATATAATATGTGGTTTTATTATAAATATATATTTTTTTTTTATTATTTTTTGGGGGGGGGTTTTTTTATTTTTTTTTTTATTATTTTTTTTTTTTATATTTTTTTTTTTTTTTTATTTTTTTTTTTTTTTTGTGTTTTACGACCCAGTGACATCGTTAGTCAAATGGGAAGAAGTTTTACTATTGTATTGTAACCGCTCTGCCCTGCTGTTCTGTAGTGTTTAGCGTCTCAACTTCGCCCCTCCTCCAACACGAGTTGTGTGTGTGACCGGTAACGTTGTTTATGAAAACCTGTTCGACCTATAATTTTAATTTTTTTAGCCGTGAAAACCGTGAATTAGCCGTGAATTTAGAGTATTTAGATTTGAGTGGATGAACCCTAGTATCAGAAAGCTATTAGGTATGTCTTAATCCTTTATGTCCTCATTATGTATTAGTCTTCTGGAACATGAGTCTATTGGCCATGACCTCCGCCTCTTGAAAAACCGTGGCATGTCTCCACTAAGGGGCACAGCCATGTCGACTCCTGGTCTGTGTATTCCGTATCCTGCCCTAAAGTCAAGGCGTGAACCATCTGTGTAAAACTTCAGGACTCCTTTTGTAGGGTAGGCCTCCTTTTTAATCCATTTCTCCCTACTTCCGATAGAGATCATATATGGTTTGTCAAAGGAGTATTTCTTAACCACTGCGTCTGACACTTTGGTTAACGTTTCAGCCTCAGGACATTTTTGCAATATCTTCATGTGGCCTTCTAAGGAGGTAGCATTTATTACCTTTGTTCTAGAAGCCTTCATTGCACTTAGAGCGGCTGTTCTCACCACCTCCTGCCCCAGAGGAGTGTATCCCAGGACCGCTTCAATTGCTAGTGTTGGGCAGGAGCTCATCGCTCCCGTGATGCTTAAGCAAGCTAGCCTTTGAAGACTCTGTAGCCTTTTAGCAGCTGTTGTTTGTTCTACTTTCGGCCACCACACTAAGGCAGCATATGTGAGCAGCATATCATTTTGGGTTTAAGTCCCCATTTAAATCCAAAAAGTCTCTTACAGGCCCAAGGGCCTTTGTTGCTTTGGATATCCTGTTTTCAATATGGGAGTTCCGAGTGAGCTTTTCATCCAGGATTAAACCCAGGTATTTTACTTTTGTTTGGTTGATGCTGATTCTCTCCAGAACAGATTGTGTTAGCTGGAACTTTCTTTTCCTGGTAAAGGTAATTATATATGTTTTTAAATGGGTTGACCCGTAGACCTTCCCCATGACACCACTTGCTTATGAGGATTAGTTCTTTTTGTATTAGGCGTTCCAGCCTGCCTTTGTTTTTTCCTTTGATCATAAGCACTAGGTCGTCCGCATAACATAGTAGCCTAGTTCCCCTCTTCCTTGCTTTGCTTAGATAAAATTAACTTACTTGTTACTATTTTAAAAGATAAACATGTCTGATTCCTTGTGATACAAAGAGCACACTACATCAATATTGTACTTCCTACTATTAGTCAAATATCAAACACATGATTTTTATTTTTAATTAATTTGGAGCAATATCGAACTGAATTACATTTTATGCTCTTAAAATTGTGTTTATAGTGAAGCCTATAATTTGTATGTAAATTAAATGTTTTTGATTTATATTTTTTTAAATAAATAAATTTTATTTAAAA